>NC_087202.1:130383265-130386743 GCF_015104395.2 Macrobrachium nipponense
TCACCTACTGCATAGGGGTTTTGTTTGTTTTGTATTTTTGTTGTGTGTTTTCTTCATTATAATTTGAGCTTCTTGAAAATTTTTACAAAGTGTGTTAAACCTGTTTACACTGGTATCCACCATGTCCTTAAGAGGAGCTGACAAATTGGTTGTAGGTGTGAGGATATGAAAAGGCGTCCTAGCGGGCATACCGTAGATTGCTTCGTGAGGCGACATTTTGATAAGAGTGGTGATAACTGTGATTCAGTGTGCCTGACATAGCAGGGATGGCCATATCCCAATTTGGATCCATACCCCCTATCGTAACCCATAGAACATCTAACACCTTTCAATTCACACGTTCTACCATACCTTTGGATTCAGGATGATAAATCATAGTTTTGATTTTCTTTACGCCTAAGAATACACAAGGAATTAAGGAAGAGATTGTTGAATTCTCCACCAGAGTCGGAGACAATTGTGTGAGGAATTCCATGTCTACAAATATAACATTTGTAGAACCCTCTTGCACATTCAATAGCCGTTTTATTTAGGAATTAATTCTGTAGGTTCCAAGACTGATGGGTGTCTTAGTGTAACCTTTGTGTTTGTGACAAATGTTGAAATTGTTTATGTGTTTCCTAATATCTGTAGTCATCATAGACCAGTAGAATCGTGACTCGGTCTTTTGTGACATGATAGAAAACCCAGGATGACCGTGTAAGGGATTGGAATGCAACCAGTTTAGGACGGTTGGTATGAGAGAGATTGGTACTACTACCTAGTCGTTAGTCGACTGTGGCGTACTTCGGGTTTTCCTAGTGAAGCATCTACACATTGTATATCCTTAATTATGAAATTTTTGTTGCAAACATTTTATGCATTCCTTTTCTTTAGGATTTCTGTTCAAAGCATTTATTATTGTACTTAACTGAGGGTCTTTCTGTTGTTCAGTCTGTACCAGTTCTGCCATCCACCCCATGTCTTCAATGTTTTTGATTGCTTGGGTCAATGACTTCTCATTTTCGAACGCCATTTTAATGGTTTGTATGGGTGTGGTGATATCTTCTAATTCAGCTAATGGTTCTGAATACGTTGGTGCTGGGTTGCGTGATAACGCGTCAGTGATGATATTTGCTTTCCCAGGTAGGTATCCTATCTTCGCGCTGAAGTCCTGAACGATCATATGCCATCTCGTTCTTTTATGGCCGTGGTTAAAGCCTTTGAAGAAGTCTGTGAGAGGCTTATGGTCAGTAAGGACCTTAACAGGATAACTGTAAATTATGAACTTGAAATGCACTAATGAATTAGCAATAACTAGCCCTTCAATTTACGTGAGTAAAAAGCGATTGAGAAAAGCATGTCGTCATAATGTTGAAGTAGTACTCCTCCTACCCCCTGATCTGAGGCATCAATTGCAATAAAGAATTCCTTACTGAAATCTTGAAATTTTAAGATAGGGGAGGTACTCAATTTCTCTTTTAATGTATCGAATGCCAATTGATGTCTTTCTTCCCATATGAAATCTGCACCTTTCTTAGTGAAGTCAGTTATAGGAGCATCGATTAGTGAGTAGTTATGAACAAACCGGCGGTAGTATCCAGACATGCCAAGAAACTGTTGTATGCCCTTAAAGTTAGTGGGTACAGGGAAGTTGCTTTATCATGGAATACTTTAAGACCTTGATAGGATACCGTAAAGCCCAAATAGACTAGTTTACTTTTAAAGAATTCACATTTAAAAATGTTTACTCTTAAATTATGCTGTCTTAATGTCTGAAGAACTAACTCGAGTTTACGCATGTGCTCTTCTATGGTAATGGAAAAAATTACAAGATCTTCCATATAGGTGTGGAGGGTTACACCTAGCAGGTCACCAAACACTATATTAATAATTCTCGTGAAGGTGATAGGGGTGCATGTTTTTCCTTGGATACTCGGAAAATTTGCCATACTTTGGTTGTTGTGAGCAGAATGATTGGGAATCAAATTCCCAGAAGGTCGATTTACCTGTGTTTGTTTCTGCACAGCATTACCATGAGACGGTTTTTTCTTATTATGGTTGGGGTGTTTCTTCTTATTATCACAACCGACATTCTGTGTAGTTTTACCATTACTCTGTGAACAGTTACAAGCATGCCACTGAGCATATGAATGGTTCGTGCTATTATGAATGGAGCAAAAACGCGGTGCGGCAGTCATTCATCATATGGCCCGTTCTCTTACATTTGAAAAAAGTTGTCTCGACCGAATTATTACCAACTACATTTACTTGCTGTGGTGTATTTTCTTGTTTTGAAAAGGCATTGACAAGAGATGGGACTGAATCTGCACATTTTGACAGATGTTTCCTAACTTGTTTGTATATGTCCAGCTATGTACTGTCGGGAGTTAGTTTATCATCAAAACACTAAATTAAAACTTCTGACAACATTGCTGATATAAAAGGTAGGTAAATTAGCCTAACGAAGTTCTTGGCTGTAATATCGTTACCATTAACCCAATTCGAATGATTAAATTGATCCATGTATTCACTCAGACAGTCTGCAATTAATGTTGCCCTATCTACCAAACTGACATTAGTCATGGAAGTAGTCTTATGAATATTTCTCAAAGCTAACACTTCATCCAGCACTTCCTCACTACTGTAGATTGAACGTAATTTTACTTTGAAATCTTCCCAAGTGTTTGCCTCTTAAAAGGAAATCCCTCTAAGGTATGCCCCAGCTTCTCCCTTTGCAAAATCAATGAAGCTTTTAGCTTCCTGAAGCTATAAGGATGTATTTGTGATACTTTTTGCTTTTAAGTGAGTGTCTACGGATGAAATCCATGATGCTACCCCGTGTCAAAAGCCCATTAACTGTCCCTTGAAATGGTACAATTGTGGATCTTGCATTAACCAAAATCACTACAGGATTGCTGGGTGTGCTAGAGGCAGATGCCCCAGCAGGTGTGGTGGTAGACAACTTTACCACAGGTGCTTTACGAATGGCACGTTTGTTAGCAATCCTATCAAAATATCTGCATGAGTATACCCTACCACTGTGCAGATGCCTACGACAACTGAATGCCTACCTGAAATAAATGCACAATGAAAGGAAATAACACACAGAAAATTATATATAAGTCACACAGCAAAAGATGAGAATAACACACGCTCATAAAATGCAGTAAAGGTATTAAAGTGGTATCCCTGAAAAAGTTGATAAAAATGACAGAGTATTATACCTGCAAGAGAGGGGTTTTAGTAAATGTCCTTTTAACTCACCCAGGAACAGCTATCTGAACGCCCTGAAATCAAACGTGTGTATGAAGTGAATGGCTACACAGCAATGAACGAAAAAGGTTTACTTAGCTCGTATAAATGGCGTGTCCTCTGCTTGTGTATAAAAAACGTCCTGCTTCCAGTCATCCGTAGGTTGTCCTTCACGTCCTGGAGGTGGATGTGTTTGCTTGTTGCAGCAACGTGTGTTGTTTCTCTCCGTTGTTGTGTTGATGAT
>NC_087202.1:130392243-130402468 GCF_015104395.2 Macrobrachium nipponense
ATATGTCTCGCAAGAAACACAAATCGGGTCTCGCCGACCCACACTTTTCTTCTCGGCGGGTCGGATACCACATTTCCGCCCGCATGCTGTATATTTGAATTCCCCTTACCTGTAATAAAGTCAGTACACTACTACCTGCCTCTTTGTCCACACCTCACAACTGGTGACCTCCCGGTTTGGACGGTGACCCAAGTGGTTTTAGCTCAGCCATTAAGGGACTAACTACTGCTGCTCACCTTCAGAGATCTTTAACGGACTCACACGGCGCCTCAGTATAGATCTCTGAAAGCTCCTACCCTGGAAAAAAACCAACGCCTCTAACGGACTAAATACGGCATACCTTCCCAAGGTGTGTTCAGGCGTTCCTCAAATGGTTTGGCTCGCCATTTATGATCCTGTTGACCGTTTTGTGAGAAAGGACAATGGACGCAGACAGTTCTGCGCGAGAGACCCAGGCCTCCCCTGCCTCAACGATGGTCTCAAACACAGCTACCGCTCAAGCTGTCAAATTGCCCCCCTTCACAACAACGAACCCAACCGCCTAGTTCATCCGAGCTGAAGGGCAATTCTGGGTCGCGGGACTCACGGACAAGGTACTGCAGGCTGACCTCGTCACGGCAGCCCTCCCGACAGAGGTATGTGACCGAATAACTCCCTGGCTGACCGGTCGAGCACAGACCGAACCTGTCACATTTGATAAAATAAAAACAAGACTCGTGACAGCCTACTCCACGCCCATCGCTGAAAAAGCCGCCCGCGGCCTTGACCTAGTTACAAACCCAATGCGAGGCGCCGACCCACAGGATGCCTGGGACATGGTGATGGGCCTTGTCCACCTTCCTGAAGTAGGTCCCGATGGGAAGAAGAAGGAAATCTGCCTGAGCCGCGAAATATTCCTGTGGCAACTCGAGCCAGACGTCCGAGGACAGCTAACGGACACATATACCCTCCACGACGACGAACTATTGGAGAAAGCAAAAAAGATGACACTGTCGAGCAAGGCTGCAAGGCTCGCCTCTCCCCGATCCTCATTGTGCCTAGCCTCAGAGAAGGGAGAAGACGACGACGACCCAATGCAAGAGATCGGCGCCGTGACCCAGAGGAAGTCCTCCCACACGCAGCGGGGCAAAAACTCCTGGTGCCACTACCACTGAAGGTTCGGAAGGCACTCAAGGAGATGCGAAAGCCCCTGCACCTTCCTGCAGCCATAAAACCGCAACGGCAGACAAAACCAAAGTCGCCCGTGGCAGCGGCCTCGTCGGAACCACACGCCGTAGGGTTTTATGTCCGTGACGCGATCTCCGGCCGGAGGATGCTGGTGGATACAGGGGCGATGCACTCGATATTCACGCCATTAGGAAAAGACCGTAGCAGCGAGCATGACAAACCAACTGCCCTCGTTGCTGCAAACAGGACCCCCATCCATTCCTATGGCACGAAGTCCCTCAAGATATCCATCTTGGGGCGAAACTACGTCTGGAATTTCACCATCGCAGACATCAGGATTCCACTACTGGGGGCGGATTTCCTGGCGCATAACGGCCTCCTGGTTGACGTGGGTCGCAAATGCCTCCTCAGCACGGGGACATGCCGTTCCTTACCGCTAGCAGCGGGCTCAGGCGCCCCCACAATTTGTACAATCACCCCCCACAAGTACGGCAACCTCCTGCAGGAATTCCCCAAAGTTTTCAAACCGGAACGTCGTCAGGCGGCGGGGACGCCACCCAAGCACAGAATATTCCACCACATCACCACCACGGGGCCCCCGACACACGCGAAGTTCTGACGACTCCCTCCGGGCTGCCTTCAGGATGCAAAAAGGGCGTTCTCGGAAATGGAATGAATGGGTATCTGCCAGAAAGCGTCAAGCCCTTGTGCTTCGCCCCTACACATGGTACGGAAGCCTGACGGCCCCTGGAGGCCCTGCGGAGACTACAGGAGACTCAACCTCGCTACGATCCCCGACCCATCTACCCCTTTGCCAAACATGCAGGATTTTGCCGCGCGACCCTTCCATGGAGCGAAAATCTTCACGAAAATGGACCTTTTAAAATCTTATTTTCAGGTTCCCGTGCACCCCGAGGATGTCCCCAAGACCGCCATCATCGTGCCCTTCGGCTCCTACGTCTTCCATTACTCCACCTTCAACCTGAGAAACGCAGGGGCCACCTTCCAGCACATGATGGACAGCATCCTGGGGGACCTGCCTTTCTGCGTCTTCTACATCGACGATATTTTAATTTTTTCCAGGTCCCCGGAGGAGCACCTACACCATGTCCGAGCGGTTCTGAAACGCCTCCAGGAAAACGGGCTGGTCGTCCGATTCGACAAGTGCACCTTCGGCGCCGAGAGGGTGGACTTCCTCGGACACGAGATCTCCGCAGCAGGCGTGCGCCCCATGGCCTCGAAGGTGGGTGCGGTGCAGAAGTTTCCGACCCCAACCACGGTCAAGTCCCTGCAAGAATTCATCGGGTTGGTCAACTACTACCGCCGGTTCATCCCCGACGCCGCCCGCACCATGTTCCCTCTAACACATGTCCTGAAGGGGAAACCAAAAAACCTGATGTGGGAAGCAGAACAAGCGCAGGCCTTCCACAACTCGAAGATGGCCCTCGCCAGAGATGCAACCTTATGCCACCAAGACCCTATTGCGCCCTTACGCCTCACCACTGACGCCAGCAACATCGCCTGCGGGGCTGTCCTCGAGCAGATGGTCCAGGGCAGGTCCCAGCCACTCGCCTTCTACAGCAAAAAAGTGTCACCCACCGAGACGCGATACAGCACATTCGACCGCGAGCTCCTGGCAGTGTACCAAGCAGTGCACCACTTCCGCTACCTCTTCGAGGGCGCCCCCTTCCTTATCAGGACAGACCATCACCCATTGGTGCACGCCTTTACCAAGGCGGGCGACGCCTGGTCAGCAAGACAACAGAGGCACCTGGCAGCCATTGCTGAGTTCGGCTGAATCATCCATTACGTTCCCGGTGAGAAGAACCCAGTGGTGAATGCCCTCTTGAGGATAGAAATCAACGCCGTGCACCTCGGGATCGATTATGAAGACCTCGCCCGAGAACAGGCCGCCGACCCGGAGACTGCCGCATATCGCACAGCTATCACCGCCCTCAAGTGGGAGGACGTGCCCTTCGGACCCGCGGGCACGATGCTCCTCTGCGACATCAGTACAGGTCGCCCGTGCCCGCTGATTCCAGCCTCCTGAAGGAGAACCATATTCGACGTCATACATGGACTCTTGCACCCCTTGGGCCAGACGACGATGAGCCTTCTGACAGAGAAGTTCGTCTGGAATGGAATTTGGAAGGACTCCCTCGAGTGGGATAGGACCTGCGTTCCTTGCCAAACAAGTAAAGTAAGTCGGCACGCAGAATCAGGCGTGGGGGAATTCCCGCAGCCGTAACGAAGATTCGGCCACATTCACATAGACGTCGTGGGTCCCCTGCCCCCGTCGGAAGGTGCCAGATACCTCCTGACGATAATCGATTGCTCCACCAGATGGCCTGAGGCGACGCCGATGTCGGAGGCAACCACCAAAGCATGCGCCGAAGCCCTTCTCGCCAGCTGGATCAGTCGATTCGGAGTGCCAGATGAGAGCACGACGGACCGCGGACCTGTTTTCCTGTCGGAGTTGTGGACCGCCCTGGCCCGCCTAATGGGGACATCGCTATATGCCACCACCGCCTACAACCCAGCGGCTAACGGCATGGTGGAGAGGGTCCACCGATCGCTCAAGGCTTCCCTAATGGCACGCTGCACCGGCAAGGATTGGAAGAGCCAACTACCGTGGGTCCTCCTCGGCCTCAGGAACGCCCCTCGGGCAAACGGCGAAGCATCACCTGCGGAGAAGGTATACTGGGAACCATTGACAGTCCCAGGCGAGTTCTTCCCGACCAATACTGATGACGCCGACGTCTCCATCACCAGACTTCGGGAATCCACCAGAAAATTTACGCCCTGCTTCAAAACCTCCCGAAGGCCCTATCATCCTGCAAACACGTCTTCATCAGGGACAACGCCCGCTGCCCGCCACTAACGAGACCCTACTGAGGCCCCTTCCATAAATGGTCGTGAGGACTGGGTCATGATCGACCAACTGAAACCAGCTTTCCTTATGGACGAAGAGTACGCAGACGCGGATTCCATAGGGCGCCTCACTCTTCCTCGGAAAGAAGCGGCTCCATCGATCGCCAAACCACCCAGTCGTAGCCGCAGCCGCCCTCGGAAGACGGTCGAACCCCCCGAGGGTCACCTCAGGGGAGGCATCCCGTCCCCTAAAATTCCTGAGGACTCCGAGGCCGAGGATCTACCACAGCAGCTGGTCTCGCGCACCCGAGGCTGCCTCCGCCGGCCCGCTCGCTTCCGCGAGTAACGATCAGAAGTACTAGGAAATCATCCAACAATTACACCCTAATTATTGTCTTAGGGGGGGAGTATTTGTAAGAACAATGCCTTATCGCAATTTTCTCTGTATATAATTCAACAATCGCGTTGTTCTTACTTCCCTCCTCGAGAGCGTTCAGCGGGCTTTCCGCCAATGATCTTGTAAGATCATATTTTATTTACTTTTATATTCTATGTTATATGTCTTGCAAGAAACACAAATAGGGTCTCGCCGACCCACTTTTACTCTCTCGCGGGTCGGATACCACATTTCCGCCCGCATGCTGTATATTTGAATTTCCCTTACCTGTAATAAAGTCAGTACACTACTACCTGCCTCTTTGTCCACACCTCACAACATAATCGTTCTTATTCAGAATCACAACACCATTGCCTTTATCGGGCTTACAAATTACAATGTCCTCGCGTTTTTTCAAGTTTAAGAGTATACTCAGATCAGTTTGTCTAAAAAAAGGAGTCCAGTTAGTTTTTAAATTACCATAAGTTTTGTGAACTAAATTTGAGATTTTCTGTTGGAGATTACCAATATTTTTATTGGCATCAAGTTTGTTTAGAATAGATTGAACTGGGTGAGATGGATATAATTATGTTTTCTGGGAACATGTGCTGTTCGTATGTTTGCCACTTACGTGACTATGAGAGTCACAGCTGGTATCCCTGTTTTTCCGGAATAAAATTTTATCAATGTACCTAACAAAGATGACACTTTGTCGCAGAGTATCTTATATCCCTACCTAATTTTTTTACTGAGTAACATCGACTTCTTATAAGAGTAACATCGACCTCTTATAGTAACATCGACTTCTTATAGACATCTTTAGTAACATCGACTTCTTATAGACTTCTTATAGTAACATCGACTTCTTATAGACATCGCCAGCAAACTCAGAGGAATGCCTTTTGAAATATAATGCGTAACTATTGACGTCATTAACTTGCCTCCTTTTCGATGGATAATTGGCTATTCATGAAAAAGTCTCGACCTCTGGCAACATTGAAATACAACCAATACTCCTTGTTTACACATTGTATTGGTAATAGTAGTAGTAGTATTTACATTTATGCCATGAGGTCGAGTGCTATTATTCATTTACGTGTAGAAGCTTACGTAGGGTTGACCACGGGCCTTCTCAGTTGTAAACAATTCTGCAAGTCAAATCACAAAAGCTACCCTGCAACCACGGGGACAATGACCTATCATAGCCGCCATTCTTGAAGCATTGAGAAGGTACGAATATTTATTCAGAATTTTAGAGACAGCTGTTTGTCGTCATCACCTTGTGGGAGGAGTCGGGACGTCATATGTTTACGTCACATATAACTTTAAACCCATTCATTTGTGTGTTCCGCCTCTGGCTTTGGCTGCTTTATTTTACTCTTATGAAAGGCAGAGATGTAAAGTATACTATGGCTAAGTAATATCTTTGTCAAATGCACAAAAAGATGCTTTTCCGGAAAAATACCGGGACAAAGGCTCTGAATCTCATAGTAGTTTGTTACATAGTAACACTTTCCTGTTGGTAACTACGTATGTACTTCCTCTCTCTCTCTCTCTCTCTCTCTCTCTCTCTCTCTCTCTCTCTCTCTCTCTCTCGCTATAACTACGCACCCACAACCACAAGCACGCACTCACTACATCCATATTAGTAGTATTGTTAACAAGAATGGAATAAACAGGAAATAACATGGCCTTATTGTTATATATAATGTTGAAAGACATAAATTACATATGTTCAAATAACTTTTTTCATATTCATTTGAATTTAGACGAAATATCTTTTTTCAATACCTTTCTGAGTATTTCAGCAAGTGTTTGGATATTAACAGCGCTGATTTTCGAATGGCTGTAATTATATTCCTCTGAGTAGTTTCAGCAGTGTGGATATTAACGCGCTGAAAATTATTTTTCGAATGCAATGTATTATTATCCTCTTTCTAGGAAAATTTTTATTTTATCACGTAGAACTCAAAATATTACACTTCCCGATGAAGTTAATTCCGGTGTAGCTTTCCGTGTATTTACCTCATTTTGTATAGATGCTACAAAAGGGTAACCGTAACTGCACTGTAGAGGAATACCGTATACTGACAGAGTCTTCATCACAATCAATGGATTACGAATAAATACTGAGATAATCAGTGTAAATATCTTGGGATTCTTCTGATGAATACTAAGACGAAATTCTTTTCTATTCATACAGTCTTTTACAGGCAAGTGTGTTGATTCTCCTTCCAATCCAAGGCGGTTCTTGTGCACTACATGTGCCACAATAGACTCCTAATATATGTCAGTCAGGAGCTCACCTTTCTTTGAAAATCAAGACCCACTGCTGCTGAACAAGCATTTCAAAAATTGAGTTTTGCTCTTCTTCTTGTCACGATCCAAAAGAAGTCAAAAAAGGGGAAAGAGTTAGTTTTCTGCGTCTAGAAATATAGTTAATTCCAAGCGGCAGGGAACAAGAGGAAAAGACATTGTCGATAGTCTCAAGGTTTGAATTTGCTCTTCATGTAATATAGCAAAGTTCGTTGGAAAATATTGTATTTTATTCCGAATGGAGGCTGCGTTTTCTTTCATGTTTTAGAGAGAGAGAGAGAGAGAGAGAGAGAGAGAGAGAGAACTTTCACTGCCTTAAATATAGCCCATTTTTTTTCTTATATGCAATTTAATTTCCTATTCATTTCCCTTAATTACGCTTGTCTTCACATTTCTAACCAAATGTTACATTCATTTTAATGTTTCGATCAACCAAATAATGATCAAATATATTCCAGCCACTCTTCTTGTCACTAATCCATCAATCATCTTGTTCTTGAACACACACCATCAGTTTTCCTTCTTTGTCCCCTTCGCCTGTCCAGTTATTGATGATGTTCTTTGGAATCCATGAATATTTCACAACCACACTCTCTGTCTTTCTCAATCTCTCGCGTCTGAGTCACCTAGCACAACCATCTTTCGTCGTTACCCAAGCTAAATCTCACAGCTTTTTTTCTTCTCTCTCGTGTCACATTCAATGTTGACCTTACATTCTTCGGACTAACCCTTTCCCCCGTCCCATCAGTAACCCTTAGTTTAGTACAGGTTCCCTTCCCTAGCTCTGATCTCTAATTAACCAATTGTATTTATCAGATTAAATCAGTTGGCCTCAACGTTAAAATGTTGCTCTAATAGGAGGTGCATTACTCAGGTGTCTCTGCTGCCCCGTTTAAGGTCTCAATTGAACGCTTATACGCCCTTCCTTTTCCACCAGCTTTATGGTGTCTTCATAGTATTCTTATGATTCTATTTACTATACACATGCACACATTTGTATAGTGTATATATATATATATATATATATATATATATATATATATATATATATATATATATATATTATCTATATATATATATATATATATATAATATATATATATATATATATATATATATATATATATATATGTTGTAACTAATTAAGGAAAATGGCGTTTTAGGTCTAACGGGCGACTAAAATGACGATTTAGTTTAAACGTAAAATCTTTGAGCGTTTAACTTAATAATGTTAATTTTAAGCTAAATGCGTTATCCTTTTAACTTAAAATTGGTATGGTTTTCGGCGGATAAGAATACTTATTCCATTATTATTATTTGAAAGGTAAAGAATTAGGTTTTAAAACTAATAATATATAAAAAAAATATATCCTTAATATTAATAATAGGAAAAGAAGAAAACGCAGATTACTGCTCGTTTTTTATTTACTGCGCTGTCTCCTTCATAACAAATTGATAACAGTCGTCATCGTATTCTTTCATAAAGATCTATTATTTTTTTTCTAATTTCCTCGAATTTTTCACGCGCCCTTTCAGGTATATGTACACTTATTTTTTCAATGCTTCAACAAGGTCTTCATTACCATCAATACCAACAAACACATATCCTATCCCATTCCGGAACTGACTAATGTTAATTTGTTCCATTGTCTTGTTTTGTTTAAACTCATTAATAACTCCTTTACCCTCTAACAGCTTCATTATATTCTTCATTAAAAACCTTCGAGCATCCCCTCAGTACGTGAATCATCCGCTTTCAAGTAATCACATATTTTTTTCGTTCAATACACGAATTTTATAACGAAATTCGAGACCCTCTATTGTTTTGAAGTATTCATCGTTGTCGAGTTCATCTAGCCTTTGCACAATTCATTGTATTCTTCGCCTCGTTCGCTTTCGCACTTGTCACATGATTCCTGCACATATGTTATTTTTCCTTCTTCCTTGTACAATTTTACAATCTTTACAAAACAAATTTCCTTCACTATTTTTAGTATCAACATGATGATTTTCCTACTTCCTTGTGCATTTGCAATCTTTACAAATTTCCTTTCACTATTTTTTAGTATCAACATGATGATTTAGTCGTCTGTTGTAGATTCACAATACAATGAAGGTGAAGATGTGAGACACCACCGCTGACTGGCCCGGTTAGAACAGTAAGGCACCCCTATAAGAAATGCCCGCATTTATATAATGGCAGTAACATACAAACATGGGAATTAATTAATTAAATTAATAAATACATATAATATATATATTATTTTATATTTATTTATGTATAATATATATATATACCACACTTTATATTATTTTATTAATCTTTCCTTTAATTAAAAAAAGACAAAGATCTATGGCAAAATATATCGGTATTGATGCTATTGAACAGTTATGTATCAAGAAAATGAAAAAATATATTAGGAATATAACTAAAGGCATGGGAATAAACTTAGATACAAATGTAATTAATCATACCCTAGCAATATTATTATCATCTACTAATAATTCAATTGAAGGTATATACGACATTATTAACCTTTTTGCTGAAGATATCATTCCTTTGTTTAAGAGACATCGTTGTCAACGTCAACGTCATAAATTTTCGATTCAACGAAAGGTGACGGCAAATTCAAATCGCCATCTTCATAGACAAACTATAGGAAAGTTAATTAAACAACATATTTTTCGAGACGGCAATACTATAGCAGAATTATCAAAATTCTTTTTATTGTGATGATTTCAAGTCTTTACATTTTTTTATATAAATTTTTCAAAAAGAGTATTACATGCGTATCGAAATTAGCAAAATTAATTTTAAAAACTCACTATAAAATTAATTGTTCATTCAAAGATAAACATTGTTATATTGATTTTGAATATAATATTCGTAATAAAAATTCATATACAACCATGGAAGTCAAATGATGCTTCTTTGACATTAAGTACACAAAAGCCTTTAACTAAAACAATATTAACTCAATATTAGGAAAATGTATTGCCAAAGAATTTGGTTTTATCCAAAAATATTTTCATTCATATTCAGGTTTTGTAATTGTGCCCAAATATAACATTCTATTATTTATTTCATCGCATATACAATATACAAAGGGTCTATCTAAATAAATGTTATTCTGAACCTGAACGCAACAAACACGAATCCGTCATACAACATAACCCCACAGCCTTAACTTTCGTTCCAGTTTCGTCATTTTCAATCTCCACCTTCGATTCAAAATAAATAAACCGCATGCTTTGTTTGGCCGCAAATAGAATCCTTTTTAAACATTTTGTGGTAATTCGCTCCATCTTTTATGAATAAACTTAATTCGGGTATTTTATTTAACGCGCCGTTTAATTTGTAAGAACGTTCAAATTTAAATTTGGGCATATAAATATTATCGTAACGGATGTCTACTCCTGATTCATTTATCATTTTTATAACATTACCCATATTGGGGATAATATGATTGGTTAATTCCTTAGCTGTAGATATTT
>NC_087202.1:130402968-130407968 GCF_015104395.2 Macrobrachium nipponense
GTGTTGATGATCGTCCAGGAAGTTTGTTTACATGGTGTTACGATGCCGATGATATGAAGATGCTGTCGGCGGCAGATTGATGTCATTAATTTATTGTATTGTTAAGTAGAAGTCGAGATTTAGCCCATATATATATATATATATATATATATATATATATATATATATATATATATATATATATATATATCAAGATTTTAAGCCAGAACCAGGGAAAGTTAAGACCTCCTATAACAAGATTCATCCACCCTTGTCTATATGTAAGTTGCCCTTTAAGAACTGAAAGCCTCCATTCACTAAAAAGCCCCTTAGATGCTGACCCCTTGACGTGGGTAGGGGGCTTAGGGACCAGCAGCTGGGGCATGATGCCTGGTGGGGTTGCTTTCTCACTGGTCCTTGGGGCCCAGCTGCTGACCCAACTAAATTAGTCAGAACTTTTCCTTCTTTCTGCAATTTTGTCATTCTTACTACATCCTTCTCCTTCATGTATTTTTTTTTTTTTTTGGATTAATTATGTGGAAATTTCCACCTTTGCTAAAATTTACTGGACCTGGTAAACAGAAGAGATATTATAGCTGGGACTGGGTTTTATATCTGAAGCTAAATAGTGGGAACCATGGCAGAAACATCAACTGCCCGATAATGTTCGGACCTGAGTGATATCAGGCGGAACTATTTTGCAGGGCTGGACCACGGATTCCAGGGGGGTCTAGTTATGCGGATAGGACTCTCGGCATTCTGTCTGGTTTGCCTATAATGTGATTAGGGTGGCGATGATTGTATTCTTGTAATACGCTCAGTCCTATCAAGCGGGTTTGGCTTACACTTGGGCCACTCTAATCATGTTGTGCCATCCCCTGTGGGGTAGGATAGGGATGCGGACATTTGGGAGTCGGTTCTCACTTGTGCCATTAGTGGAAGAATAATCTCCATGAAAGGTTGATGATATCTTTTTAAGGTTTTCAGGTTTATTTATATACATTTTTTTTCAATCTTTAATCTTTATGATAAAAATAAATAAAGACTCAAGTACCCCTGGGCCCTTTGATGTTGGTGAATCGGCACAGTTGATGGCAACTGGAACCTCCCCTGACAACCTTCCTCTGGAGAAATCTAAAAAACCTTCCAGTGTAATTAGTACACTGAAACCCTATGCTCCAGTACAGAGTAAAGGGAAATTGAGCAGAAGCATATTTGAAATTGGACCGGGAATATTTGAAAAGTCTTATGATAAGTACCTAACTTTTAATCTGGAAGAATCAAGTTGTAATATTTTTGGTGTGTACCGAGATATCGTGAAGTGTTGTGGCCGAGAACCTAAGATTTCTTATGAAGGTCAAGGAAAGCTGATGGTGGAATCTACCTCAGCAAAAGAAACTGAAAAATTGAAAGCATTATCACACCTTGGAGGAGTCAAAGTGGAATGTGCAGTACATGCCTTTTGGAATTACTCCAAGGGAATGATATATGCACCCCAGCTGATGACCTACTCTGAGGAAAAACTTGTAGAGGAATTAAAAGATCAAGGTGTAATAAGAATTGAACGAATGAAGAAGAGGGTAAATGGAGTCTTTGTCCCACTTCCCAATTTAATTATTACATTCAATTCTACTCAATTGCCCTCTATAGTAAAAGCAGCCTGGCTGCATTTTAAGATCAAACAATATATCCCAAGACCAAGGAGATGTTTTCATTGTCAAGAGTTGGGACATATGTTAGGGTCCTGTAGACAGAGACTGCAGGGCAAGCCGGCTACTTGTGTCAAGTGCAGTGAGACGGAGCATGGCATGTGTGGTACACAAGCCAGATGTATAAATTGTGGAGACAATCATCCATCGTTTTCACTTAATTGTGATGTGTACATCATGGAAAAAGAAATTCAAAATTTAAGGGTAACAGAATGTATTACATTTAAAGAGGCAAAAGAGAGAGTATTGAATCAATTCGTTAGACCAGGAATATCCTTTTCCAGTGTTGATGCAAATAAAAAAAGAAACGCAAATGTTACCAAGGATAATTTAAATAGAAAATCAGTGATGACCTCTACTCGTGCCTTTTTGGAGGCAGCGCCAGCTGTTGCTGGCACTCCTTCCTCTTCGGAGGCTGCGCCAGTGATTTCTGGTGCTCCTGCCTCTCCGGAGGCTGCACCGGTAATTTCTGGTGCTCCAGCCTCTTCGGAGGCTGCACCAGTGACATCTGGTGCTCCTGCCTCCTCGGAGGCCATGCCGGTGATTTCTGATGTTCCTGCCTCTTCGGAGGTGGTGCCAGTTGGTTCTGGCACTCCCGCCTCTTTGGAGGCAGTGCCCGTGGTTTCTGGCACTCTTGCTTCTATGGAAGCAGAGCCAGTGATTTCTGGTACTCCTGCCTCTCTGGAGGATGTGCCAGGAGTACCTGGCACTCCCGCCTCTCTGGAGGCTGTACCACCTGTAAATGCTTTTGAGGATGCACCAATATCTGATCCTCACACCCCTCCTCAGGCGACACCAGCTTTGTCTGCTGTTCCTGAGACTGATAAACCTTTAAAAAGGAAGGCAGCCTTAAACAATCGGTCTCCTTCCAGGAAAAAAGAGCAAGGTTGTAAGCTGAAAGCTCTTAAAAGAGGCTCTAATGTAACAGCCTCTAAAGGAAAGTAAAATCAATTAATTTTCTCCAGTGGAACTGTCAGGGATTAAGAGCTAAATGGGAAAGAGTTAAGGCTGCTCATATCAGAAGTGTCTCCTGTTTGTAATAGCTCTGGCAGGGAGCCATGATTGGTAATAATATGTGCCCCAGCCCACGAGAATAACATCCTATCACTCCACCTATAATTTAAATATTGGAAGCCATGGTGGTGTCGCTTTGTATGTTCGAAATGAACACCCCACAAAATCCTATTATTATTCATCCACCATGGCAATGATTGGTGTGCAGATCCATTTGCAAAGAAAATATACAGTATGCTCTCTCTATCTACCACCTAACGAAGCCTTCCCCATCAATGAATTCAAATCTCTTTATTCAACAGTTACCACGTCCTTTTGTTATTTTTGGGAGATATGAATGGCAGAAACCCTCCTTTGGTGTGACATCACCAAATCAAAGAGGAAGGTGCTTAGGTTCCATCATAGAAGATGAAAATGTGGGGATCCTCAACTCTGGGGAGTCTACGCATTTTCATGTTCAAAACACGCACGTTTTATCAGCAATTGATTTATTTATATGTAGTGATGACTGTCTTATTGACTTTACTTGGAAAGCTATAAATGTAGATTTACCAGTGATCATTTTCCAATAGTGGGTGAGTGTAGCAAATCAAGTCCCTCCATCTTCAAGGCTACCTAAATGGAATACATTGGTAAAGCTGATTGGTCAACATTCCAGGAGCACAGCTCAATAGATGACTCTGCTGATGACCCTTTCCTGGTGTAGATGAACGCCTCTTTGACTTTTGAATACAATAATGTTTTCAGCTGGTCTTCAATCTATACCTAGGACTTCGGCAAATTTGCCGCCGACCAGTTCCCCTGGTGGACTCGTAAATGCCAGGAAACTCATAGAACTATGAGATCTGCCTTCACCAGATACCGCAGACGAAAATGTGAGTATTATCGTGTAGAATTTCGAAAGCGAGAGCTCATTTTCCCGCATGGAAATCAAAAAAGAACGAAAAGAATCTTGGACAATATTTTCATATCTTCACTAAATTCAAAAAAACTCCTCTGACTCTAGTTTGGAAGAGAGTAAAAAGAAAAAATAGCAGGGGCAGTTCAACTCCTTGTCAACCTCCAGTTATCAAGGTTCAATGGTAGCAAACCCCCAGTTAGTGCAAATGATTTGCTATCATTTTGCTAATGTTGCGAAAGAAAAAATGATGATTGACCCTATTTCAGCTCAAAGACGGATAAAATGGAGTCAGGTCGAAAATTGGGATTTTAATACCTCAAGACATGACAGTACAATGCTCCTTTTTAACTATTAGAGAATTTGAATAAATGTAATGAATCAGCTCCTGGACTGGATGATATAACATATTCAATGATTAAGCATACTCCAGAAAAATACCAGACTTTTCATATTACGCCTAATTAACAGAATTTACCAGAAAACATATCTTCCCCAAGCTTTGGGAGAAGTTAAAATTTACTTGCCATTTGTGAAACCTGAAAAGATCCGTTCAAGACAGAAAAATTATCGTCCTATTGGATTGACATCTTGTTTGTGTAAGATCATGGAAAAATGGGTGAACACTCGATTGAATGTGGTACTTGGAAAGAGGTAAATACCTTTCGCCTGTTCAGTGTGGTTTTCGGAGTATGCACTCCACAAGTGATGTATTGGTACGAATGGAATCTTCAATATATGAAGCTTTTGCCAACAAGCAGCATCACATCACTGTTTTTTTTGATCTAGAGAAGGCTTATGATACAACATGGAGATATGGTATTTTGAGGGTTCTTTAAGAATGCAACCTGAGAGGCAATTTGCCCCTTTTTATTATGGCTTTTTTAAAAAATAGGATATTTTCAGGTTCAGGAATGGAGCAACATTGTCAGATGTGTTCAATCAAGAAGAAGGAGTACCACAGGAAGTGTTTTAAGTGTAAACCTTGTTCGCCTTGGTAATCAATGGGTTCCTAAAAATAATTTCCCCAGATAAACATATACCCCTTTTGTTGATGACCCATCGATTTCCCTTTGCGGCAATCAAGGGATGGCAGTGGCTGAACGCCGCCTTCAGCTCTGCATTGATAATATAGTAAAATTGGCTGAGGTTAATGGTTTTAGATTTTCTACCAGTAAAACTGTAACTATGCACTTTTGTCGTATAAGGGGAATCCACCCTGATCCAGATCTATTCATTCATAGGCAGAGAATTCCATGTTTTGGTGAAACAAGGTTTCTGGTTTGATTTTTGATAGTAAGCTGGATTCCAACATCTGAAATATATTAAGGCAAAATGCTTGAAAGCAATGAATTTACTGAAAAGTCGTGTCCCACACTTCGTGGGGTGCAGACCGAACT
>NC_087202.1:130412968-130423564 GCF_015104395.2 Macrobrachium nipponense
TATCACCCAGATAATTCAATTCGGTTGTTGCTGAACCGTATGCTAAGAATAATGATGATGGAAGGAACTGAGAGAGTATGGATTAATGTTTTTTATCATTATTATTCTCTGGAGCGTTGATTCTCCGATATAAATTTTTAATTTGTCCTGAATGGGGCTGAGATGAAGGACAGCTTTTAATCAACCACGTGAATACCTGTGATTGCAATACAGGTGCCTCATTGCATATTTCGAATACCCTGAACTCTCGATGCAGTAGAAAACTGGATTAATAAGAGCACCAGAAATCATATCCATTCTCATCACGTTGCACTGCAACAATATTCAGTCAAAGTTAACCTTTGTTAGTTTACAGCAATATTGAATAGAGCTGGGCTTTTGCGACGCATCAACAGGATGGAGATATAGATCATAAGTCAGTCAGTTCCTTTGACACAGACGTAGAAGAGGAAAGCACACGTTTCTCTCTCATAAGAAATGTCAAGGAAAAATTGGGAGATAGCCCAAGTGTAAGTGACAGACCAAAATTGGAGACGTCGGTTATAAATAGCCGTAAGCAGATGCCCTTCTACTTACATAGACGGAAAGATCTACAAAAGGTTTACGCTTTTAATAGAAAGCGCTGATAACTCAGAATGCGTCTTTGTGTCTCGTTAAGTGATTCAGTAAAAACTAGATTAATGATTGTATTATTTCGTAAGGCGGTTTGTCTTCAGTGAAACTTTGTGGACTCCAAAAGATCAAAAAGGTTGTTTGTGCTACATGATCGAAGTCATAGAATGTCTGTTATTCGCTTTCCTGTTCATGCCCGAATGAATTCGGATGGGCGACTGTCGTCATTAGCTAAATAGGATCTAATGATTAAAGTGACAGCTTCAAAGAAGTAAGAAAATAAAACAAATGAAGAAATGACAGAGAGAGAGAGAGAGAGAGAGAGAGAGAGAGAGAGAGAGAATTCACACTGCCATGAATTTTCCATGAGTGACAGATGACAAAGCTGTTAAAATCAACGTAAAGTATGTTAGTGAAATTTCCCTGCAAAGGTGAAGACTAATCCATTCAAATCATACAGCATGTTGAATCTCTCTCTCTCTCTCTCTCTCTCTCTCTCTCTCTCTCTCTCTCTCTCTCTCTCTCTCTCTCTCTCTACGTATATGCGCGCACGAGCCAAGTAATGTACACTGATACTGAAATGTAACGATCCCAATCACATTCCCAACTCGATCCCAACCTACCTATTATCCGCCCTATTCCATTCCTTCTCCTTGTTATTCACTTTTCCCTTTCCCCAGTGCTATCCTCCCTGTCATTAATGTCCTCGAATGTCTTAAAATGTTGGGCAGTCTGGTATAAAGTCTGTCGTTACTCTCTGCAAGTCGGTGATTCTTGTAGAGAAGATGATGAACAAGTAATTGCAGCAGTGGTGTCACTTCCACCAGTATCGTAACTGAGAAACCCTTTAGGTCGAGAGTCTCCCCTTTTGTTTTGACGTCTTCTCGATGCCGGCAAACAACCCAGGTAGCTCCAAATATGCCAACTGGTGACAATGTGGATGCTTTGCATTTCTTCTTTGGTGAAGATGACTTCACGAAATTTGTTTCGTTAAATTGTCGAAGCTTGGCTCTCCAAATTGGGGAGTTTTCTTTTTCTGTTTCCCATCAACTTGTGTTACTTCCTTCGAATGAACGCCATATTCTTTGGAAGCTTCAATTTCAAGTCAATGGCCCCTGTGGGCTTGCTCCATATGTATTGGGTTCATCTTCTGAATCATCATCATCTTCATCATCATCATGTTATACAATTAAGATTAAGGTGTTGATCTTGAAGAAGGCTGTGAGGTGTTTAGAAAATATTCCTTATCACAATTATTCATTTAGAAAAATATTTAAAGAATATAACCTATGCAAAGGTCTGAAGCTGGGTTACTGGTGTTTAAAAATTAAGTGGCATAATTGTACGGACATAGTTTGAATTCAACAAGATGCTTTATTACGAAGAATGAGGACACTTGTTGATAATTCCAATTGATGGCTTAGAAAATCATTCAAGCCTCAACGATTACGTTTAACACGGCCAACAAAGAGGCAGCCCTACAATAAACTGACCAACTTTTAGTTCTGTGTCGTATGAAATCTTAGGTTTATGTCAATACCAATCAGCATTATAGATCCTCACCAAAAATGCAGTCATTGGAAGGATCTCATAAGGTAGAAGATTTCAAATATCATAATTGTATGCCACCTGAAAGCTGTTGTTCCTTCTCTGTACTTTTTGTTAAATTTTCGTCAAAACGTAATTTATTACAAAGTCAGTCGCATGTCACATTATTACTCTTTTGAATAAAGGTGGTAAAAGTTGGCTGTTTTTCTTCAGGTTAATTGCCTATAAAAATATACTGCAAACACGATCAATGTATTTATGTTCCAGTACTTTATCATGCAAGGTAATTTTTACATGACTATAGCTCATCTGTCATTGACAAAAAAAAAATAAACAAAAAAATTTTAATTTTGATATATAGGCTCAGATCTAATCACTCAAAAATATATGTTTCATATTACTTCCTCGCATTAATGAAGGCAGACTCGGGTATAACAAACAAGAATGAGGGGTAAGAGAACCAACCCAACCCCATCCATAGTGGACCAAAATAAAATCCTAATATTTGGATTAGATAACGCAAAAGGCAGAGCTGAGATTCTTAAACATCATAAATGCTTGACAATCTTCGCCTGACTTCTCTTCAACTGGGCGTCTCTCGGCACCTTTTCCTTCCTTATCCCTATTTATCTTTGAGGCGATGTCCTGCGAATCTGTTTCATCTTACTGATGTCATAAATATGTATGTAAAGTATTCATTACATACACGTATATTCTATGTATATATACACATACACACACACACACACATATATATATATATATATATATATATATATATATATATATATATATATATATATAAAAATATATGCTGGTACTTTTATATCGAATGTATCTTCTCTTTGACTGTATGAAATGTTATGTATAGACTTTTGCAACATTTTTCAGGTTCCATAGCTAGCTTAGAGTTATAGGATGTCTTAAAATGTGTGTTCAGATTTCATATAACATTATGTTAAAGAATATAAAACGTAGAATGTAAAAAAAGAGAGAGATTAACTTTGTCCTTTCAAAGCTAGAATTGTTACCATAATCTGTCATCGCATCGAGATTTAGAGACCCCGAAGTCTCCTCTTTGTTTTTCAAACCTGTCAACACGTTTGATTAGAGATCTCGAGATCTCCGTTGTGGTTTGGATACATGTCAATCTTAATCAATTTTACTCGCTCAACTTCTGTTTGGAACATGTAGAGAGCTTACAATGTCATGACTGGTTTCATACATGTATGTCTTTGCCGAATATCACGTGCAGATTTCACGATTTTTCTGTAAAGTTATGTCATATTAGAAGCTTCTAGAAAGATTGCATCATCTTTCGCATACCCAAAACGTTTTGAGCGCGTCAGTCTCTTGAATTGCCCATACAAGGAGAAAGAGGGTTTCATTATAGACTTTGAATTCCTGGTGTTTAGATCTCCCCTTTCTCTCTCCCTCTCTCTCTCGTACGCCACTTTTGAGTTCATATTAACATAACGTAATTGGTCACTCGTAACTTTTAGATTTCGGATTTCTTTGAGTTATTTAGTATTATTTAGTGTTTTTTGTGGAATCTGAACAAACATTGTACAAGTGTGTAACGGCGCCTTTTCTTTTGGGAAATATGATGAATTGTGAGGTGAAATTGTGAAACAAGATGCAGCAGAGAGAAAATTGGTACCAAGGTAAAGTGTTATATTATTATTAGTTGCTACTAATAGTTACAATGGTTTAGAGAACTAATTTGTTACAATGGTTTAGAGAACTAATATTTACAATGGTTTAGAGAACTAATATTTACAAAGGTTTAGAGAACTAATATTGACAACGGTATAGAGAACTAATATTTACAGTGGTTTAGAGAATTGATAGTTACAGTGGTTTGAATGAAACGATTTCAATTTTTACACATTACAAATTTTTGTGTTTTGTGTTTATTTCATTAGAAGTGATTTTTTTTTGCATTTATCCATTTTCTTGTTGAAGTGTGTGTTTTCATTTTATGTTCTTTGTGATTAATACTTTTTACAATTTTGGTACTTTCAACATTTTTCTGTGTTTTCATTTGCATTCACAATTTAATTAACTTAGTTATTTTCATTGATTATTAATTGCACATTTAATTGAATTTAAAACTTGCGAAATAATTTGCATTTACTTAGAGTTCTTTTCAATTTTCATTGTTGTTTAGCACTTGTGAATTAATTTCCAAACTTAAATTATTGTTTAACACTTCTGAATTTCGATTGAATTCATTTTCTTGAATTTTGTGATAAATTAATTTTGATTCAAGAATTAATTAAACTTTGCTTTGTTTTCAAGTAATAGTAGTTTTCCATGATATTGTGAATTTCACTTATAAATTTTCAGTTTAATAATAAATTTTTGTATGTAAAATTTTTATATGTGTTTTCTTTTTCACCAGTATAATTATATATGATTATATTTAGCTTAGATAGAAACATAGAGTGGCAATTGAGCTGTTTTGCTTCAATTTACTTGAAGTGAGTTCGAACCAGGGAAGTACTTAGACTTCTGATATCAGGGAGGCTAAATTGTCTGACCAGGGAAGAGTTTTGTCGAAATTACGTCCCAGTAACAGTTTAAGGGCCGGTGGGTTGGGGGAGATGGGCGTTTGAAGATTTGAGGAAGACGTATGCTTTGCAGTTTACCGTTGGATGGATTAGGGGTGACCTAGATGTGACTTTTTTTTCTGTAAACACTAAACTTCAGAACATCGAGAAGGAGACTAATTCCTTGTTGGATTAGATTGAACCCCAGGTGCATGCCGTAATAGGGTCTTAAAGGGCCTCACTTCTGGTGACACTTTCCCTTCAGGGGTGTTAGAGACCTTAAGTATGTACATTTTGGGAGATAAACATCTATCTCCTAGGGTTGATTATAAGTTAAGGTGCGTGCTAGTCCACAATAAGCAGTATATTCGTCAAAGGGGTGTTTTTGTATTAACGGGCATAGACGTAGGGGATTGCGAGTTCCAACTGACACCTGACTGCACATTTTTCCAATGCACCTTGAAACCATTTCCCAGGAGCTATCTGGTGGTCCCGTTGCAGACGTTAACAGCGATCTCATGTGAGCAATGCAGGACCCTTCCGCTCTGCACCAATTCCTCTCCATCACTGGTACTGGAGGGTCACGACTGTTTGATGGCTCCTGCAAGATAATCTCCGCTCTGTTTCTGGTGTAGAGCGAGGGAGTGAATTATAATTCTTCAGCGAATATCTTTCTTCAACATTGACATCTGCGTCATGGAGTGGCGGAGTTGCCGGTGGTGGCAGAGATAACTACTTTGTCGGTGTTAAGAGAAGAGGAGGAGGACCTTCCTTAGACGCAGGAATTCATACTGCCAGGTGCTATGGCGTTGTTAAAGATGATTATAGTCAAAATGTGGCACCAAAATGGTGGCTGAGCTCTCTGTTACTGCCGCTCAGTATTGAGGTCGTTTAGGGCAATATGTGAATAATTGAAAGTGTTCGGACGAAACTCGGCCTTCCGGTGAGGACTCGGCAGTGGCAGTCAACTCTGGAGGCGCTTGGAAACTGATCATCTGAAACGGAAGGAGATTCAGCATAGAACTTTCGGGAAAGAAATATCCTGTTACAAATCCGGATTCCAGGGAGTGTCTGTTGCAAGTCGCGTGTTCGTTTGTCCTAATGGGAGGGGGGCCAACAAGGCACAATGAAGAGCTTTTGTGGAAGTGTCAAGCATCGAGGCTGAGAAATCACTCGTGACAGACGCAGATATTTCCAGCTCATAATTAATTACCCGTTGGAGAGGTAAGCTGATTGACATTTAATGCCTCGTTGTTTATATTATTATCTCGTTCATGTTTGTGGGTTTTCTTTGTTATTAATATGCATTTTTTGGTGAATGACTCCTATTTAATAATATTATGGGAATTATCCCGTATTGTTTCATGTTGGGTAACAAATGGGTTTTTTTTCCGCATCTCCCTGGAGAGAACCTGAATCTCGACCTCAGGGAAACTTGGAAAAGTCGTCGAAACTACCTCCCTCCCCCTTCCCAGCTCCACCCCTCCCGACCCGTCCCAACCCAAATACCATATACTTTTACGATAACGAAGCTATCCCATTATTAAGAGAGTACACATTATTCATGGCTATTCCCTTCGTTCAACAAAGTAAGACGGGCATGTTCTTTTTCTTTTACTTTTTCTCACTGTATAGGCGCGAGTTTTTATTTATTATTAGTGCAAGTTTAATCTCTGAACTTTCGGTAATAGAAAACTTTGCAGGTAGTCGTTTGATATCATGTCATCCGACCGTTGATTCATTCAATTTTGTCTCTCCATCTAGACTGAGATTCGAAAACTCTTCCTTTTATAGCTTTATAGCCCAATACAGTTTTAATTTCATGGCATGTTAGCATCCCAAGTCAGTTTTCAGCCATATCCTGACTTCCCAAACAAAGTTTTTGCTTTGAAAATGTTATATCTAGTATTACCCTTTTCCTTTGCAATAGTTTAAGAATTTTAGAGTTTTATGAGAGCGTAAGTTACATTTGTTGTCTGTATATCAATGGCACTGCCGTGTGTGTTCTATGCACATTATACATTACATAGAAACTCAAGACTCGAGTAAATGACGATAGTGTGTCCATGGAGATAAATCCAGGAAACCAGAGAAATCATATAACATTGTCATACTTAAATGCAGACGACCTGATAAAAGAAGAAATTAAAGGTAAAATTCAAAGCTTTTCCTGCTCGACTGTCAACATAACCAAAGATCGACAATTTGATTCAGCGAAAAAATGTTAGCCCCTCTGAAGATAAATAAAAACCCTCTGGGAATGGAGAAGCTCTCATTTCAGTATCTTTGAAAATACCGGGAAGTTTCTTGTCCAGATTCATTTGTGTCAAATTGAGATTTCTATATAAAGGGCATCAACACTTTGCGGTTAGATCAGTTAACATTTACCCATGAGCCTGAACAATAAAATTATGGATGTAAAGTAAGGACTGCAATGGCAGAAAATATGTTTGCTTGTATGGTGTTTTTACGTTGCAACGGGACCAACGGCTTTATGTGACTTCCGAACCACGTCGAGAGTGAACTTCTATCTAACCCCATAGTGGAATGCCCGAGAATCGAACTCGCGGCCACCGAGGTGGCAGACGAGGACCATACCGATCACGCCACGGAGGCGCTCAACAGAAAATATGGAACAGTGATGAGATAAAATGTGTTATAACGCAGATTTATACAGGGTACGTTTATACAGATTTAATAGACATTTCCCCACGAAAGCTGAGAAAATACTGAAAGAAATCCATATAATGTGAAAATGGTTCAGGCAGATGTTACAACACAATTGCGAAATAGAATTTACTATTTTCGTTTTCTATTGAACCAGTGATGGCAGTTAATAGCAGTCCAGCCAGCTTTGCAGCTAAGCCCCGCCCAGTGCACTTTTGATTGGCTAGCTCTCGAAAGGGGAATGATGTCACACTAGTTAACAGTCCAAATGATTTACTCCGTTCGGTGATGTTGAATTTCGTGCATGAATCACGACACCTCAGATTTGAGTTCCCGGAGTTGTGAAGCATGAAACTGATATCAATATGAAGATCTTGGATCATTTTTATTGTGCAGCCTAAAAACATACGCATCATGCTTTTTATTTTCTTTAAATTGGTGTTGGCAGGCATAAGCGATCCTATATATACTACATTAATTGAAATGAAGCATAGACTTCTGCAGCCAGTTGCGATGTTAGGTTATTAATTCATCATTTTCCTGCATGTAGACCTTTTCTAACCCCCAACAAAAACAAGAACAAAGTAATTCAAATGTATATTCCCCGAGTAAGCGAAAAATAAATGGTGTGCATGTTAAACAGTACAGAAAAATTATTTTGATAAAATATAGCATATTTATTTAAATTTTCGTTGGTGATACAACGCTCTGTTTGACTGTAGATTTAGCAAATTTTAATTTTTTTTGGTGTGTAGTGAATGTGGGCTATGTTTGTGTTCAGTTATTTTGTGTTTCCACTTACAACTGAGAATGACTGTGTTTAATTTGCGTCCATTTTATTTGAGCCTTGTTGTTAGTATGAGTAGTACTAAGTATAAGTATGAATTACGAAGATGACTACACATTAAGTTAGGAGTAAAATATTGTCAGTATGTAAACATCTGCAAAGGTCTATTAATGCAATTACTAAGTGGGCTGATGAGAATGGTTTTAAATTCTCCTCTTCCAAAACAGTTGCAGTAAGAATTACCAGATGCCGGCGTGTGGAAGAAGTTCCCACACTTAGTTTAAAAGGATCTATCATTCCTATGAAAGTGAAGTAAAATTTCTGGGGATGATTATTGACCACAAATTAACATGGGCAAGCCACATAAATGCTTTAAAGATTAATGTAAAAAAAATCTTTGAATATTTTAAAGGCTGTTTCTGGTTTTAGTTGGGGGGCTGATAGAAAATCCATTTTGAGGCTATATGACTCGCTGTGTCGCTCCAAGCTAAACTAAGGCTGTCAGATCTATTCCTCAGCTTGTAAAACCAAGCTAAAGGAATTGGATGTTGTACAGAACATGGAGTTGAGAATATGCTCAGGGGCTTTTAGAACTTCTCCTGTTGAAAGCATATATGTCGACACAGATCATCTTCCTCTTGATCTAAGAAGGCAAGAGCTAAATTACCTGACTTTGCATCAATATTTACTGCCGAATTAACAGCCGTAGTCTCTGCCCTAGATTTAGTTCTTCAAAGTAGTGACACTAATTTTGTCGTATACTCGGATTCTAAAAGCACTTTAGAAGCTATCAAAAACTTAATAGCTTTCATCCGTTAATCCAAAAACTTCAGGATTCGCTTTTTCGCATATATTGTCTGCGTAAGTCAGTCTCTTTCTGTTGGGTTCCTTCTCATGTGGGGATTCACGGAAACGAGACTGCAGACAAGGAAGCAAAAGCTGCTAGCGCTTTGCCAGAAACAACCTTCAGGAAAGTGCCTCATACAGACCTAAAAGGTCCTATTAGGTCTTATGTATTAAGTAAATGGCAAGAAAGATGGACTTCTCCTCTTCTTGCCAATAATAATAAGTATAGAAATATTAGGAAAAATATACTGCCGTGGAATTCGTCATTCCAGCTTGACAGACGAACAGAGGTTATTTTAATGAGATTAAGGATTGGGCACACTTATTTAACCCATCAGTTTATTTTAGAAGGAAGCAGCCAACCAGTGTGTGCTTATGTGACGAAATACTAACAGTGGAACACATTCTGATGGTTTGCCCAGATATTTTAACCAAAGGGAAAAATATTTTCAGGGTAAATCCTTCTCGAATATCCTATGCGATGAAGCAGACATTTCTGCTCTGATCTCCTTTTTATGATGTATAAATTCTTTTAATAATATTTAGATAATTATTTATATACCATACAGATTTTTAAGGACATTAAACTAATTTTAATATATATTAAGCCATTCATTAAACATCATATTTTTATTTTATTTATTAATCACATCTAATTTTATGAATTATTTCTTTCACTTATTCATTAATTCATTTACCATAATTCAACTTATTTAACCTTCATTACGGCGCTGAATGCCTTCTTGGCCCCATTGCCTGGCTCTTCATGTTTGCCCCAATCTTTTTGGAAGTGGGCGCTGGATTGTGAGGAGATGCGAAGTATTCAGGTCCATTCACATCATCATCTAGGTTCATTACGTAAAGTAGAGAAGTCAAAGCGCGAATTTCCTTTCATTTTCTCTCGTGGCCTTGAACGATGTTTTCCACTCGGCACACTTTTGAAGCTCTCCTCAGGAATATCGTTTCCATCCAACCACTTTAGTAGAAAAGTTCAATTTTGGCCAAGTAACATTTACAGCATTTCAACGACGATTTTTTAAAATTCATCAGCTGCTTTTATTGAGTTGCTTTTTTCTTTTTGACACAAATGTGTCATCATTGAAAGCTTCGATTTGTACATATGATTTATATTAGTTTCCTCGGGAATACCTTTCTCCCCTTAAATATTATCATCTTTGAATGGAGAGAGAGAGAGAGAGAGAGAGAGAG
This sequence comes from Macrobrachium nipponense, assembly GCF_015104395.2. Classification (NCBI taxonomy): domain Eukaryota; kingdom Metazoa; phylum Arthropoda; class Malacostraca; order Decapoda; family Palaemonidae; genus Macrobrachium; species Macrobrachium nipponense. The sequence continues at coordinate 130,423,190 of NC_087202.1, forward strand.
AGAGAGAGAGAGAGAGAGATTGCTTGCTGCTTAAGAAATACTCCGTTGCCAACAACCGTTTGATATTATGAAATTCATATGAAAGATGAACGGTGTTGACTAGTCTGCATTACTTATTTTGGTTCCTATTACAATTTAGGCCAAGATTTGTATTTGTTTCTTGGGGAAATTCAGCTGTGACATCAGGAAAGATACTACCGTGGAATATATCATTCATCATTCGTCCGATTACTGTCATATGAAAAATAAACACATTCAAATTGAGAACTTTGTTTTCGATTATTTCATTTTCTTATTTCATTTTTCACGTCGTTTGCTGCGTCCGATGTTGTTTGGTTCGGTCTGGTCAGGTAATGAGTTTTGGCTTTTAGGTCA
>NC_087202.1:130424064-130426564 GCF_015104395.2 Macrobrachium nipponense
TTTTTCTTTAGATTGTGTGAGGTTAAAAATAATGAAATATATGTAAATAAATAAATAAATAATAAAATATTTTATTTTTTTTTTTAACCTATATGAAGTAAAAATATATTTTTTTTTTGTAAGATAAATTTGCATTTTAACTATTAAGTCGATATTAAACACATTAAATCTATTGTATTTCAAATAGAGTTTTTTATTATATTATTTTATTATTGTATTTAATATATATAACTATTAATATTATTATTTCACCATTTTTATTATTTTTTTTATTATTATTCAAATCAGAAAATAACAAAAATAATAAAAATAATATAAAAAATAAAATATTTTGTAGGAAAATAATAATAATTATTAATTGTAAACAAAAATTTTGTTTATCTCGGATAAAAATCAAAACAAATGGATTTTTGAACACAAATTAGAATTTTTTAAATTGGAAATTGAAAATATAGACAGCCTTTATTTTTTAAAAATAAAAAAGGTGAAAATATGTTACATATTCAGTTATGTGTTAGAATAATTTGAATTTAATAATTTACAGAAAGTAATTATACTATCTCTAAAAAATACTTTTCCAAAAATACCATGGATGAAGTAATGTGTTATTCTAGGGAGAAAAAACGGGAGGGAATAGCACCCAACCAAGCACTGAGTAACAGGCTCTTGTTATCCCCTTAAGGCTTGAGATTGAACAGGTCCTTGTTATTCCTGCTTAAGGCTTGAGATTGAACAGGTCCCTGCTTAATGCTAGCCAAGTGCTCGTTCTTGCAAAAGCAGATCACATGTCTGGGGGATTCGCATGAGTATAATGACCCTCTCATGGCACCAATAAAAAAGTTCCTCTGTTTACGGGGTTACAAGGAAGGAATACATATAGTGCCCATGAGGCGCTCATGGCCTTTAAATGGGAACACGTGCATGCACTCATTCTTATGTACCTCTTTTGAGTTTTGGAAAAGATAACTTATTATCAATATCATTGTTCAAACAAATAAAAATATCATTGTAGAAAAGTGAAATGAAACCTGTTTAACTGGTTTTAATCTGTTTATGGATGGTTTGGATAACAATGTGGATGATGTAGAATTTACAGAATTTTATGAAGAATTTCATCTTTATCTATTCGTCGGTATTCTCAATTTGATAAAACATTTTTCTTTCTCAAAAATATGGTAATCTCATCATAATAATCATTGGATATACAAAATACAAAATTATATTACATTTTTTATTTTGAAACAAAATTTATCCTGTTTTTAAATATTTCATTGTGGTAAAAAAATCACAATTTTGAAATATTTAAAACAGAAATAAATTCACAAATTATAATATATTTTTGTATTTTTGTATATAAGTTATTATGATGAAGGAAAAAACAAATGAGAAAGGAAATAAGTTTTATCAAAATTCATATTACATAATTTTGTCAATTTATATACAAAATGCAAAATTTATATTCATTCTTTTTGAATTTATTTCTGTAAATATTCAAAAATGTGGTCACAATTTTGAAATATTTAAAAACAGAAATAAATTCAAATAAAAAATGTAATATAATTTTTGTATTTTGTATATAATGATTATTATGATAAGAAGATACTTGATTTTCTTCCTTTAAATAATGTTTTATCCTTCATCATAATAATCATTATATACAAAATACAAAATTATATTACATTTTTTATTTTTGAATTTATTTCTGTTTTTTAAATATTTCAAAATTGTGGTACCACAATTTTGAAATATTTAAAAAACAGAAATAAATTCAAAATAAAAAATGTAATAATAATTTTGTATTTTTGTATATAATGATTATTATGATGAAGATAAAACTTATTTCCTTTACTTTCTCAAAAATATGTTTTACCTTCATCATAATAATCATTATATACAAAATACAAAATTATATTACATTTTTTATTTTGAATTTATTTCTGTTTTTAAATATTTCAAAATTGTGATTTTTTTACCACAATTTTGAAATATTTAAAAACAGAAATAAATTTAAAATAAAAAATGTAATATAATTTTGTATTTTGTATATAATGATTATTATGATGAAGATAAAACTTATTTCCTTTCTCAAAATATGTTTTACCTTCATCATAATAATCATTATATACAAAATACAAAATTATATTACATTTTTTATTTTGAATTTATTTCTGTTTTTAAATATTTAAAATTCATTTTGAAATATTTACAAAAAACAATTGTGATTTTTTTACACAATTTGAAATATTTAAAAAACAGAAATAAATTCAAAATAAAAAATGTAATATAATTTTGTATTTTGTATATAATGATTATTATGATGAAGATAAAACTTATTTCCTTTCTGCCATAATGAATTTTATTTCTCAAAATCCATGAATTAATCATTAATAAAACATACATATACATTAATAATACAAAATACAAATTATATTACATTTTTTATTTTGAATTTATTTCTGTTTTTAAATATTTCAAAATTGTGATTTTTTTGTACCACATT
>NC_087202.1:130434064-130439064 GCF_015104395.2 Macrobrachium nipponense
AATTTTGATTTAATTTTACTTAATTTTGATTCAAGAATTAATTTAAACTTTACTTTGTTTTCAAGTAACAGAATTTTCCCTGATATTGTGAATTTCACTTATAAATTTTGAATTTAATAATAATTTTTTTTATTTAAAATTTTTATAAGTGTTTTCATTCTTATACCAGTATATTTGGATTTAATAATGATTATATTTATGTTAGGTAGAAACATAGAGTGGTAAGTTATTTACTTTCCTTCAATTTACTTGAAGTGACTTAGAACCAGGGAAGTACTTAGACTTCTGAAATCAGGGAAATACTTAGACTTTTAAAGTTGTTGATGGAGTGATGCCCTTTGATTAATTTAATTACTTACAAGATTACCTCACACCTGTTTTGATGAACTTAGTTTGATTTTCTGCAATACTGGTAAGTGTTAAGGGATCACTGTTGCCTTTAGAGTATTCAGTCGTTTAAACGTGTTATGAGGGTTCAGGTGTCTGGCTTTTGGTAAGGTAATAATTGATAAATGGTAACCAGATACTTGGCACTTAGTACCCATTGTTTAATGGTGCCCAGAGACCCGGGAAAGCAGATTTCATTATCACTCTAGAATATACTGTTGGTGTTAGGGATATATTTTGTTAGGAGAGTGACCATATAATTTTGTTTTGCATTTATTGTATTGAATTGTAAGTTGATATCTTAGAGGAAAATGACTCAGTTCAATGTTCAGGAATTTTTAGCAGCCCCTTCCATCCAAGTTTTGTCTGAAATCACTCTGACTAGAGCACAGTGGAGCGCTTTAGCAGAGGCATGTGGTGGTTATGTGTCTACTAGTATGGTAAAGGCACAAATAAGATGCATTGCTATGGAATCATTGATAAACTCTGGTAGAATAACTGATGAAGATGAGTTAGAATTGGCTCAAGAGTTGTTGAACGTAGCACGTGCTGATCTCATAAATAAGCAAGCAGAAAAGAAAGAGAAAAGTGATGCAGAGTTAGAGCTTAGATGCATTGAAGTAGAAGAGAATTTGATTAAGCTAAAAATGCTTGCTGAAAGAGAGAGAATGCAAGCTGAAAGAGAAAGAATAGACAGGGAAAAACAAGAAAGAAGAGAAAGAGAAGAAGAAAAAGCAGCAGAAGAGGAAAGAGAAAGGATAAAAGAGGAAAGAGAAAGGATGAAAGAGGAAAGAGAAATCGCAAGACATGAAAGGGAAATGGAATTAATAAAAGCTAGATCCACATTACCTGTAATACCGTCTAACCCTAACCAAGGTAATCAAGACCCTGTATTTGATGTAGTGAGAGTACAGAAGGTAATTCCCAAGTTTACTGAAGAAGCTCCAGATGAGTTTTTTGATCACTGAGAAAGTGGCTTCAGGTATGGGATGGCCAGAGGATAAATGGTCAGTTTTGCTACAAAGTGTCTTAATTGGTAAAGGGAGAAGTTCTTATCTAGCATTAACAGCTGATCAGTGTAAAGACTACAAGGTACTTAAACACAGTGTGCTACAAGTTTACCAGATGACCCCAGAGTACTACAATGAGAGATTCAGAAATTTAAGAAAAGATGAGAAGGGAACATTCTTAGATTATGCTTACAAAGTGAGAAGGTGTTTCAAACGTTGGGTAGAAGCTGCTAAAGTAAAAACTTTTGATGAGTTAGAAGAGTTACTTGTTCTTGAACAGTATCTTAAGGGAATTCCTGAACATATAAGAGCCTATTTAAGAGAGAGAGAAGTGAAGAAACTTGACAAAGCTGCTACACTTGGTGAAGATTACAACATAATCAGTAGTAAACATAATTACAATGTCAAGTACCAGAGTCAACAACGCCCAGGTTTTAAGTCTTTTCCAAATAACAGGAACAAATTTAATGGGAAACCTTCAAGTGATAATACCAAGAGTACACAAGGTAATACACCTCAGCAAACTAATGTGAAATCCTCATCCAGTTTTTCAAGACAGTTACAGAAACCTAATGTTGTCTGTTTCAAGTGTGGAAGAGTAGGACACTACAGTCAAGAGTGTTACCGGAATCAACAGCAGTCCAAAACCAGTTGGTCAAGTTGTAAAAAAGGTGACCAGGTGAAACAAACTACGAAGAGCAGTGTGAAAGAATCAGACTCCAGAGAAGAATGAAACTAAACAAGCTGAATGTTTAGCAACCAGTGGAAATGTTACCTCAAGCAGTGAGTGGCTTAGCAGTGTGGAGGCTTTTAAGTCCTATATCTATGAGGGTATGCTGTCAACTCAAGAAGGAAGTATGCAGGTACCAGTCAAGATATTACGTGATACAGGGAGTAACCATAGTGTGGTAGTACGTGGTTCTCACCCTCAGTTGGAGAAGAGTCTCACAGGAGATTCAGTTATTTTGAAGGGTATAGGAGGAGAGGAAGTAACTCCTATATGCTGCTTACATCTGTCATGTGAATTGGTGACAGGGAATGTTGATTTTGCTGTAAAGGACTCACTGGCTGTGGAAGGTGTACATGTTCTGTTGGGGAATGAGGTTGGTGGTGTGCCATTTATTCCTTGTCCTGTAGTGACAGACAAACCATTGAGGATTAGTCCTACAGTAGAGTTGGAGAAGAATAACCCCAACCTGTTTCCTAGTTGTGAAACTACCAGAAGTATGAAGAGGACTACGACTGCAAGTGAAGAAACTGAGGATTTACACACCCAAGAAGGATCAAGTGAAGGATCTTTGTGCTTAGAAGAATTGTTCCAGGGAAGTGAAGTTTCCCATAGTGCTGACCAAGAAGAGATTTCCCAAGAAGATGAAGAAGACGACGACGACGAAGAAGAAGAACCTGATGTTCCTGAAGAGACTCTGAGTAGTCAACGTGTTACTGAAGACAGTAGTGAAACTACAGTAGCTGAGTTAGCAGATATTGAGAATTCAACCCTTGAAGTTGGTCAAGTGACAAGAAAGAAGCTGATGGACTTGCAGAAGAAGGATGCATCGTTAACTGATTTGTTCTTCAGAGTTGTTGATCGAGAAGAGATGCAACAAACTCCTACCTGTTTACTATCTGAAGGAAGGTTACTGATGAGGAAGTATAGACCTACAGATATACCAGGAGATGCTGTATGGGCGAATATCATCAAATTTTTGATTCCATATCCCCCCATTGAGAAAGCAAGTGGTTGCAGTAGCTCATGAGTCTGGACATATGGGAATCAGGAAGACTGTGGAGAAGATCATGAATATTTTTTTCTGGCCTGGACTTCACAAAGATGTTAGCAGGTTTTGTCGTGAGTGTCATACCTGCCAGATAGCTGGAAACCGAATGAAACCATCAAGAAAGCCCCCTCCCCTACAACCTATAGAAGTTAGGAGGAGACCCTTTAGCAAAGTGATTATAGATATGGTTGGATCACTGCCGAAGACAAAGAAAGGAAATGAGTATTTGTTGACATTAATGTGTCCTGTGACAAGGTATCCAGAAGCAATCCCTGCTGGAAACATATCTGCCAAGATAGTTGCTGAAAAAACTTGTGGAGTTTTTCTCAAAGTTTGGTATACCAGAAATAGTACAAAGTGACAGAGGAACAGACTTTACTTCAAAGTTATTCCAGGATGTGATGAATTTGTTAGGAGTGAAACAACAGTTATCCCCTGCCTATCATCCAGAGACTCAAGGTGCCTTAGAAAGGTTCCACCAAACATTGAAAAGTATGCCGACAAAGTATTGTTCTGAGTCAGGAAGAGAATAGGATGTTGGTTTACCATTAATGTTGTTTGAAGTTAGGAATGCTCATCAAGAAAGTATGGGATGTTCACCTAATGAGATGATTTTTTTGGAAGAGAAGTGAGAGGAACCGTTGAAGATTCTTTGCAGAAAATTGGGAAGAAAATCAAGAGAAAGCCAAGGAGAGTATGTTGAAGAATTTAAGGAAAAGGTTTGAAAGAGATTAGAAAATTCTCTTTAGAAAAACTTGAAAATGATTCAAGAGAAAATGAAAGGAGTTTAATTTGATACTAAGGCTAAGCTAAGAAGTTTTTAGTGTTGGTCCCAACCAAGTGTTAGTGTTCTTACTGTCAAGATATTTCCCCTCACTATAAATTTCAAGGTCCTTACAAGATCATTCAGAAGTTAAGTGATAGAACTTATGTGATTGAAACACCAGAAAGAAGAAGAAGACAAAGGAAGATACATGTGAACTCTTGAAACCTTATCTCAGAAACTAAAACTGAAACTGTGTCAGTAACCCAGACAACTTTATCTACAGAAGACGATGATGGCTACGAATTGGGAACTGCAAGCAAGATGAATAATTCTTCAATTTTGGAAAATTTGGAGGATAAACTGAAACATCTGAGTGTTGAACAAGGTGAAGACTTAAGTGACGTAATTAGAAGTTTTCCAGAAATTTTTTCAGATGTGCCTAAACGTACTGATCTGACCAAGCATGAAATCAAGATTTCAAGAAGATGGAAGACCTTTCAAGCAAAGAGCCTATCGCTTATCACCGTATCATCGAGATGTTTTGAAGAAGGAAGTTGAGTATTTGCTGCACATGGATTAGCAGAACCCAGTTCAAGTCACTTCAGTTCTCCATGTGTGTTGGTGAAGAAACCAGATGGTTTCATTTAGGATGTGTACTGTTATTATTAGGAAAGCTGAGTTTTATCAGTTGTGGCTGATAATTATCCTTTGCCTTTTATAGATCAGTTACTTGATAATATTGGGCAGCCAAGTTTGTTTGTTTCCAAGATAGACTTTGTTGAAAGGATATTATCAAATTCTCTTAGATGAGGAATATGAAGTTTGCTGTTCGAGCTTTTATTACTCCATTTGGACTATATCAGTTATACTGGTTTCTGCCGTTTGGTCTGATGAATGCACCCGCAACATTTCAACGAGTGATGGATCAACTGCTAGGATCAATAGAAGGAATAGGTGTATACCTGGATGACATCGTGATTTACTCTACAACGTGGGAAGAACATCTGAAGATTCTGAGGAAAGTTTTCAAGAAACTACAAGAAGCAGGATTAACAGTCA
>NC_087202.1:130446564-130454064 GCF_015104395.2 Macrobrachium nipponense
TCATAAGTTAGTCAGTTCCTTTGACACAGGCGTATTAGAGGAAAGCACACGTTTCTCTCTCATAAGAAATGTCAAGGAAAAATTGGGAGGTAACCCAAGTGTAAGTGACAGACCAAAATTGGAGACGTCGGTTATAAATAGCCGTAAGCAGATGCCCTTCTACTTATATAGACGGAAAGATCTACAAAAGGTTTACGCTTTAGATAGAAAGCGCTGATAACTCAGAATGTGTCTTTGTGTCTCGTTAAGTGATTCAGTAAAAACTAGATTAATGATTGTATTATTTCTTAAGGCGGTTTGTCTTCAGTGTAACTTTGTGGACTTCAAAAGATCAAAAAGGTTGTTTGTGCTACATGATCGAAGTCATAGAATGTCTGTTATTCGCTTTCCTGTTCATGCCCGGATTAATTCGGATGGGCGACTGTCGTCATTAGCTAAATAGGATCTAATGATTAAAGTGACAGCTTCAAAGAAGTAAGGAAATAAAACAAATGAAGAAATGACAGAGAGAGAGAGAGAGAGAGAGAGAGAGAGAGAGAGAGAGAGAGAGAGAGAGAATTCACCCTGCCATGAATTTTCCATGAGTGACAGGTGACAAAACTGTTAAAATCAACGTAAGTAAAATATGTTAGTGAAATTTCCCTGGAAATGTGAAGACTAGTCCATTCAAATCATACAGCATGTTGAATCTCTCTCTCTCTCTCTCTCTCTCTCTCTCTCTCTCTCTCTCTCTGCGTGTGTGCGCGCACGAGCCAGGTAATGTAACGATCCCAATCACATTCCCAACTCGATCCCAACCTCATTATCCGCCCTCTTCCATCCCTTCTCTTTGTTATTCTCTTTTCCCTTTCCCCAGTGCTATCCTCCCTGTCATTAATGTCCTCGAATGTCTTAAAATGTTGGGCAGACTGGTATAAAGTCTGTCGTTACCCTCTGCAAGTCGGTGATTCTTGTAGAGAAGATGATGAACAAGTAATTGCAGCAGTGGTGTCACTTCCACCAGTACCGTAACTGAGAAACCCTTTAGGTCGAGAGGAGACTCCCTTTTGTTTTGACGTCTTCTCGATGCCGGCAAACAAGCCAGGTAGCTCCAAATATGCCAACTAGTGACAATGTGGATTCTTTGCATTTCTTCTTTGGTGAAGATGACATCACGAATTTTGTTTCGTTAAATTGTCGAAGCTTGGCTCTCCAAATTGGGCAGTTTTCTTTTTCTGTTTCCCATCAACTTGTGTTACTTCCTTCGAATGAACGCCATATTCTTTGGAAGCTTCAATTTCAAGTCAATGGCCCCTGTGGGCTTGCTCCATATGTATTGGGTTCATCTTCTGAATCATCATCATCATCATCATCATCATCATCATCTTCATCATTATCATGTTATACAATTAAGATTAAGGTTTTGATCTTGAAGACGGCTGTGAGCTGTTTAGAAAATATTCTTAATCACAATTACTTATTTAGAAAAATATTTAAAGAACATAACCTATGCAAAGGTCTGCAGCTTGGTTACTGGTGTTTAAAAATGAAGTGGCATAATTGTACGGACATAGTTTGAATTCAACAAGATGCTTTATTACGAACAATGAGGACACTTGTTGATAATTCCATTTGATGGCTTAGAAAATCATTCAAGCCTCAATGTTTACGTTTAACAAAGAGGCAGCCCTACAATAAACTGACAAACTTTTAGCTTCCGTGTCGCTTGAAATCTTAGGTTTATGTCGATACCAATCAACATTATAGATCCTCACCCAAAATGCAGCCATTGGAAGGATCTCATAAGGTAGAAGATTTCAAATATCATAATTGTATGCCACCTGAAAGCTGTTGCTCCTTCTCTGTACTTTTTGTTAAAATTTCGTCAAAACGTAATTTATTACAAAGTCAGTCGCATGGCACATTAGTACTCTTTTTGAATAAATGGTAAAAGTTGGCTGTTTTTTCTTCAGTTTAATTGCCATAAAATATACTGCAAACACGATCAATGTATTTATGTTCCAGTACTTTATCATGCAAGGTAATTTTTACATGACTATAGCTCATCTGTCATTGAAAAAAAATATGAACAAAAATTTTTTTATTTTGATATATAGGCTCAGATCTAACCACTCAAAAATATATAATATTTCATATTACTTCCTCGCATTAATGAAAGCAGACTCGGGTATAACAAACAAGAATGAGGGGTAAGAGAACCAACCCAACCCCATCCATAGTGGACCAAAATAAAATCCTAATATTTGGATTAGATAACGCAAAAGGCAGAGCTGAGATTCTTCATAACATATAGATGCTTGACAATCTTCGCCTGACTTCTCTTCAACTGGCGTCTCTCGGCACCTTTTCCTTATCCCTATTATCTTGAGGCGATGTCCTGCGAATCTGTTTCATCTTACTGATGTCATAAATATGTATGTAAAGTATTCATTACATACATGTATATTATATATATATATATATATATATATATATATATATATATATATATATATATATATATATATATATATATATATATTATATGCTGGTACTTTTATAACGAATATATCTTCTCTTTGACTGTATGAAATGTTATAGAGTTTTGCAACATTTTTCAGATTCCTTAGCTAGCTTAGATTTATAGAGTGTCTTAAAATGTGTGTTCAGATTTCACATAACATTATGTAAAAGAATATGAAACAGAATGTAAAAAGAGAGAGAGATTAACTTTGTCCGTTCAAAGCTAGAATTGTTACCATAATCTGTCATCGCCTCGACATTTAGAGACCCCGAAATCTCCTCTTTGTTTTTCAAACCTGTCAACACGTTTGATTAGAAATCTCGAGATCTCCGTTGTGTTTTGGATACATGTCAATCTTAATCAATTTTACTCGCTCGACTTCTGTTTGGAACATGTAGAGAGCTTACAACGTCATGACTGGTTTCATACACGTATGTCTTTGCCAAATATCACGTGGAGATTTCACGATTTTTCTGTAAAGTTACGTCATATTAGAAGCATCATCTTTCGCATACCCAAAACGTTTTGAGCCCGTCAGTCTCTTGAATTGCCCGTACAAGGAGAAAGAGGGTTTCATTATAGACTTTGAATTCCTGGTGTTTAGATCTCCCCTCTCTCTCTCCCTCTCTCTCTCGTACGCCACTTTTGAGTTCATATTAACATAATGTAATTGGTCACTCGTAAATTTTAGATTTCGGATTTCTTAGAGTTATTTAGTATTATTTAGTGTTTTTTGTGGAATCTGAACAAACATTGTACGAGTGTGTAATGGCGCCTTTTCTTTTGGGAAATATGGTGAATTGTGTGGTGAAATAGTGAAACAAGCTGCAGCAGAAAGAAAATTGGTACCAAGGTAAAGTGTTATATGATTATTAGTTGCTACTAATAGTTACAATGGTTTAGAGAACTAATTTGTTACAATGGTTTAGAGAACTAATATTTACAATGGTTTAGAGAACTGATATTTACAATGGTTTAGAGAACTAATATTTACAATGGTATAGAGAACTAATATTTACAATGGTTTAGAGAACTAATAGTTACAGTGGTTTGAATGAAATGATTTCAATTTTTACACATTGCAAATTTTAGTGTTTTGTGTTTATTTCATTAGAAGTGATTTTTCTTTGCATTTATCCATTTTCTTGTTGAAGTGTGTGTTTTTATTTTATGTTCTGTGTGATTAATACTTTCTACAATTTAGATACTTTCAACATTTTTCTGTTTTCATTTGCATTCACAATTTAATTAACTTAGTTATTTTCATTGATGAATAATTACACATTTAATTGAATTTAACACTTGTGAAATAATTTGCATTTACTTAGAGCTCTTTTCAATTTTCATTGTTGTTTAGCACTTGTGAATTAATTTCCAGATTTTAATTATTGTTTAACACTTCTGAATTGCGATTGAATTAATTTTCTTGAATTTTGCGATAAATTAATTTTGATTTAATGTTACTTAATTGATTCAAGAATTAATTAAACTTTACTTTGTTTTCAAGTAACAGTAATTTTCCATGATATTGTGAATTTCACTTATAAATTTTCAGTTTATTATTAAATTTTTGTATTTAAAATTTTTATATGTGTTTTCTTTTTCACCAGTATAATTATATATGATTATATTTAGCTTAGATAGAAACATAGAGTGGCAATTGAGCTGTTTTCCTTCAATTTACTTGAAGTGAGTTCGAACCAGGGAAGTACTTGGACTTCTGAAATCAGGGAAATACTTAGACTTTTAAAGTTGCTGACGGAGTGATGCCTTTTAATTAAGTTAATTACTTACAAGATTACCTCATACCTGCAAGATTACCTCATACCTGCAAGATTACCTCATACCTGCAAGATTACCTCATACCTGTTTTAATGAACTTAGTCTGATTTTCTGCAATACTGGTAAGATGTTTAAGGGATCACTGTTGCCTTTAGAGTATTCAGTCGTTTAGTACAACTGATGAAGGTTCAGGTGTCTGGCTGTTGTGAGGTAACAATTAATGAATGATAAGTGTATTAACCAGATACTTGGCACTTCGTCACAATATATTAATATATACTTGCTTTCTTTTCTTGGGGTCAGTGTCTTTATATGTTTTTTTTTTTATTTTGTTTTGAGATGCTGATGTTTCCGATGCCCTTCGCATTGGTGGCGGCTTTGGATGGAAGAGGAACCGTAGTACATTTGGGACCGGGTGTAATTATCGAGGAAGACCACTTGAATTTTGGTTGGCCTCTGCCCAGGTTTTAATGCAAGTGGAATGCGAGGATCTGGGGTCGGCCAGGTCAGAGTTGGAAAGTTCTCATAATAGTGCGGACACTGCATAAAGCAAAAGTTAAACGGAAATTGTCCAACCCTTTCAGACATTTGCTTTCAGAAATGAAGGTTACAGCAGACAGAATACAGGGTCAGATTACAGAGACATTAACGTGGGTTCCGGATACGACGGGTACTCAACCTGGGAGGTTTAAGAGGGCAGCAGTCGCCTTGGTGGCGTAGCAATTACTAGTGTAGCAAAGGTAGAGTCATTGGAGGCTAAATTGTCTGTCCAGGGAAGAGTTTTGTCGAAATTACGTCCCGGTAACAGTTTAAGGGCCGGTGGGTTGTGGGGGAGCTGGGCGTTTGAAGATTTGAGGAAGACGTGCTTTGCAATTTACCGTTGGATGGATCAGGGGTGACTTAGATGTGACTTTTTTTTTTCTGTAAACACTAAACTTCAGAACATAGAAAAGGGGACTGATTCCTTGTTGGGTGAGATTAAACCGCAGGTGTAGGCGGTAATAGGGTCTTCAAAGGGCCTCACTTCTGGTGACATTTTCCCTTCAGGGGTGTTAGAGCCCACTTTGAAGGATACAGCTTACGACTGGTGATTGAACGTGGTGTTTACGGGCAGTGATTTGTATGGGTATTGTGGACGTTTGTGACAGAGGGTTAGTTGTAGAAATTCCGCTGAGTGACAAGGAATCTTTTCATAGCTATAGAACTGGACCTTTTCCCAGCACATCCGATGGCTTTGTATTAATGGTGGACGGAATAGAGACCTTAAGTATGTACATTTAGGGAGATAAATATCTATCTCCGGGGGTTGATTATAAGTTAAGGTGCGTGCTAGTCCACAATAAGTAGTATATTCGTGAAAGAGGTGTTTTTGTATTAAGGGACATAGACGTAGGGGGTTGCGAGTTCCAACTGACGCCTGACTGCACATTTTTCCAATGCACCTTGAAACCATTTTCCAGGAGATATCTGGTGGTCCCGTTGCAGACGTTAACAGCGATCTCCTGTGAGCGATGCAGGACCCTTCCGCTCTGCGCCAATTCCTCTCCATCACTGGTACTGGAGGGTCATGACTGTTTGATGGCTCCTGCAAGATAATCTCCGCTCTGTTTTTGGTGTAGAGCGAGGGAGTGGATTATAATTCTTCAGCGAATATCTTTCTTCAACATTGACATCTGCGTCATGGAGTGGCGGAGTTGCCGGTGGTGGCAGAGATAACTACTTTGTCAGTGTTAAGAGAAGAGGAGGAGGACCTTCCTTAGACGCAGGAATTCATACTGCCAGGTGCTATGGCGTTGTTAAAGATGATTATTGTCAAAATGTGGCACCAAAGTGCTGCCCGAGCTCTCCGTTACTGCCGCTCAGTATGGAGGTCGTTTAGGGCAAAGTGTGAATAATTGAAAGTGTTCAGACGAAACTCGGTCTTTCCGGTGAGGACTCGGCGGTGGCAGTCAACTCTGGAGGCGCTTGGAAACAGATCACCTGAAACGGAAGGAGGAGATTCAGCATAGAACTTTCGGGAATGAAATATCCGCTTACAAATCCGGATTCCAGGGAGTGCCTGTTGCAAGTCGCGTGTTCGTTTGTCCTAATGGGAGGGGGGCCAACAAGGCACAATGAAGAGCTTTTGTGGAAGTGTCAGGCATCGAGGCTGAGAAATCACTCGTGACAGACGCAGATATTTCAAGCTCATAATTAATTACCCGTTGGAGAGGTAAGCTGATTGACATTTAATGCCTCGTTGTTTATATTATTATCTCGTTCATGTTTGTGGGTTTCCTTTGTTATTAATATGCATTTTTTGGTGAATGACCCCTATTTAATAATATTATGGGAATTATCCCATATTGTTTCATGTTGGGTAACAAATGGGTTTTTTTCTGCTTGACAGATGTATCGTGGATGAAGCCACAATTATGGGGAATAGAGTGAAAGACCCCGTATACATCTATATTAACTTAAATTCAGACTATCAGACCTATTTAATTTAATATGGAACATTTAGTGGCTGTGTTGGGGAAGAGAATTTGGTTTTCATTTTATTTCCTCTCTCAATTCCTCGACACTTGAGGTGGGGGTTTAATAACCTATTTTAGCTTCTTTCCATTCAACCAGTATTATGTTGCGTTTGTAAAATAAAGTCTAATTCTGTATCTCAGGTTTAATATTAAACTTACCCGATTAGATGTAAGACTGTGTTAAAAGTTCTGAGAGAGAGAGAGAGAGAGAGAGAGAGAGAGAGAGAGAGAGAGCCTTGATGTACTCCACTGGAATATTACTTTTTTGCTTACGTATTAGCACACATGTTCTTCCATTTTCTTGTGCAATCTCAACATTTTTTATTTGCTTGTCCGTCAGAATATATATCTTACATATATGATTATATGCGTAAGATTATTTTGTCGCTCAGCTTTCTGCTGTATTGTCACAGACGTAAGTAGTCTGTATGAAGAGGCCTGTGTTAAAAATCAACGATCTTTCTTCCATTCTTCATGAAACTCCTTGCAAAGTGAAAAACCATTTCAAAACGTTGCCGAAAGGAGAGGCAGACCTTAACATCCATCTGGCCAAACCGAATACATTCAATAACTTTCTGACGAACATTTTGAAGCAGCGAAGTTAATGGAAGTTTTGATTACACGTCTTCATGTTA
The DNA here is from genome assembly GCF_015104395.2 of Macrobrachium nipponense. Lineage (NCBI taxonomy): Eukaryota > Metazoa > Arthropoda > Malacostraca > Decapoda > Palaemonidae > Macrobrachium > Macrobrachium nipponense. The sequence goes on from NC_087202.1 coordinate 130,454,001, forward strand.
TTGCCATTATAATTGGGGAGAACTTGATATGCACAAAATAAAATGTGCGTAAATGTGTTGGAAC
>NC_087202.1:130466564-130489064 GCF_015104395.2 Macrobrachium nipponense
CTCCGGTTATAAAAATATTTCCTCCATTAGGTTAATAACCAACCCCCTTATATTATTCTCTTATTTCTCCAATAGCCATATGTTAATAAAAAAAAGACACCACTCCAGGAATAGAGAATAATCACCTCTATTTCGGCAAATATAAAATATTTACCTCTATTTCCCCAATAACTCCATGTGGAACAAAACAAGGCTCCAAAAAATATATCTCCAAAAAGGAATATCAAAAAATGAAATCGCATCTCCAAAAAAATGTGCACTCAAGGCAACTAACTCACATACTCACAAATATTGCCCCATAATCTCCAAATATGTGTCTCCATTTGCAACAAAGATGGCTGCAAAATAATTGAACTAAACATAGCTCATATCACATTGGCAAATATCAAAAATGGCCAAAAATATATCTCCCATATATTATATCTCAAATATAATCAAAATAAATATACCTCCAATTATCTCTCCAAAATAATATATCTCAATTATATCTCAATTCTAACTCCAATTCTCCAAAGAATAACTCAATGTTATAGTCAAAAACTATAAAAACTCACTCCATTTAGCATAATTGCTAAAAAAGGGCAAAAACTCGGCAAATAAAACTGTCTAGAAAATTCTAGAAAAAATCACCAATGTGCCACAAGTCATTATAACAGAATTCCCAAACTCACAGTGTCTAAGGAAAGACTTCCCCATATGCACTACGACATAGCCATTAGAAAACTTAAACAAGTTTCCTATCTCTCACAAAGTTTTCCCAAATACAAAACTAATGTTGTGTGCAAGAAAACTCACAATTTCTGGAACACAAATATCCAGAGAAAAAATGTAGTGCCATTACGTATGCATTCAAAACGTACAAAAAATATTCTCCCATATATTTCTCTATAGCATCAAATAGCTAAAACACGAACACTTTCTCTTAAATGACTCTAAGTCATGAACTGAGACATTAAAAAAATATCCACACCAACTGGAGAGAAAAAATAAATTCAAATTCACCCATGGTAAAAAAACTTGTGTCAGCGATGGCTAATTTCCAAAAAAGGAGAAAAGAAAAATCAACGGCACTGTTAACTCTCTCCCGTAACTCACTAGATGTCAAGCAATTATCTGCTGAACACATAAAAAAAGAAAAAAAAACTAAAATGTGTTATTAGTTCCTCCCATAATCACAAAAGATTTCACCTCTCTTGACAGCATTAAAACGCCCTCGTATTAGTATATAAAAAATCAGTATCAGAAATATCATTATCACAAAATCACCAAAAAAATTGCTATCATCAAAATCATCAGTATCAGTACAAAAAATATCACCAATGTTAATGCTTGTCCATTCTCCAAAAATTCAGCACAAAATTCAGCAAATGTTCAGCAAGTTTCAACACAATTCACCAAGATTCAGTCAGATTCATCAAGATTCAGCAAAACTCATCCCCGTGAATCACTGAAATATTCTCCAAAGTTACAAAAACTCAACAAATAATTAACACAAGACTTCTCCCATTAATTCATTGTAATAATTCTCCTTGAATAATTATCTGTAATAATTATCAAATAATCTCCCATGAAATATCTCAAATCTCTCGCAAAACAATTCTCCCGTAATGATAATTATACTTAAGTAAACCTCCCGTGACACATCTCAAGTATAATAATTATTAAAAATAATAATAACTCTCCATAGCAATAATTCTCTTGCAATGATCTCAAGTAAGGGTGAAATTCAAAATAGCATACAACAGTAATGCTGAATCTTATGGTATACCACCATTTCCACATGCAACCCCATGACATAACACCATTGCCACACAACACAGATACAACACCAATCATCGGCATTTCAAAGTAATCTCTCCAACACAATAAAAAAAAATAATCTGTGTATCCCCCTTATATTTGTGTCTTTCAAGGCACAACGAAACATATAACACATCCCGTGCATGTTAACTACTTTTCCCCTCATTCACGGAAAAGAAAAATCTCTTTTTATTTCCTTTTCTCTTCATCCAAGGGAGAAAAAAAAAATCTCTTTTCTAAAAAAAAAAGACTCCACGGGCATTTCACTTCATCAACTATTCAAACAGCTGATGTCTTAGCATCCAATGTCAAGGCCAAATCCATCTCCAACACAAAGGAAAAAAAAAAGGAAAAGGGGGAGTTCACCCACACTGAAAAAAAAATTTCTCCCCCCCTGAGAACAACCCCTCAGTCGAGCGGCAGAACAGCCCGAGGCATACCAGCAGTATCCCCCATCTCCCCTTGAACAGTGTCTGAGGACCCCTACCCAAGGTATACACTAGTGCCCATCTCGCAATGCCCTCCCCTGCACTATCTCTCGAGGGAGGCTAGTGGTACCTTCCATGCGACTATCCCCCCAAGGGATGCCCGTACCCTCGCAATGCAAGGCGCCTCTCTGCAGAAATGTGCTGAGCCCGTAAAATTGTGGCCGCTCTGTGTCACTAAGCCAAATATGCTTATCTAAGCACAGTTCCCATGCATAGAAAAATACACTCATATGTTTTAAACAAAGACGAATGCATACGTCTATTATAAACACTTGCAAATAAAGAAAACACGTCACTATGGGGCAAAGACAAGAAAAATTGTTGACCTCTTGAACCAATCCCATAACCCTGAAATATTTAAACAAAAACCCACTCCTTCAAAACAATAGTTTAACACTCACCACTCCATAATGGGAACAAAAGGAACTCGAAATTCTTCGTAGAATACGTAAATCTCGTCGGCACAATACAAACGCGACCGGTGAGATGACCCCTAGCAACACTCACTCATGAACTAGACTGAGTTGCTTGTCTCACGACTCCCGCCCTGAAGAATCTCGGTACGAGCAAATTTGATGACCCTAATAGAAATTTTCTTTCCTCATCCCCCCATCCCACGGACGGATATTTTCTCTACCCTTTTTATCTTCTAACTGGCCAACCATCTCTACATTGGCGTTCCTAGGCATAAAAAAGAAAGAAGATTTTCTATATCCCCTCTTAACCGCTGACACCACTATAACATGGGGGGAAGAACCCCCAGTATTCATAAGGTAAGCGTGGACACGAAACGGAAGGCAGACCCCCACACCCTATTACACACACACAGCCTCTCTCTCTCTCTCTCTCTCTCTCTCTCTCTCTCCAAGGAATCACCCTCTCTCTCTCTCTCCCTCTCTCTCTCTCTCCACCTCTTTCTCTCCATTCTAACAGGTAATGAAAATGAGAGAGTTGCATCATAACATAACGTTTATTTACAAGAATAACTAAATCAATTAACTAAGTAATCCAGTCTTACAGACTAACTCAAAAAACAACTCATTGTCAAGTCACCCAAAAGTCCACACCCCTCCGGGAACTCTATCCCCCGGTATTCCCAGATCCGTCTGTTCAAAGATACAGAACACATCTCGGTAAGTACACACACAAGTTTAAAGACAAAGTTAATAAAATGGAACATCTTACAAGATATCAAACAAGCCATCCCTTTGGCTAAAGTAAAGGTAACACTTACCCATTCCCAACCGGAATATCACTCACTGATAAATAAAAACACTTTGGCATCTGCCATCATGGCTTCGCCTTCCTCCCCCGAATGTCTGTGCAAGTCTTCCCATAGACTTGGCTAGTGATACATTATGAATAGAAGAGGCGCACACGCACATACGAACACACAGTTCGATAGCGCCTCACGGTTCTAGCTGCATCTAGTTTCCCAAAGGCACTTGAGAAGAGTTCATAAACTGTCGTACATTGACTTCCTGAATTAAGCACTTTTATCTCACGCCATCCCCTAGAATCTCATTCATCAGCTACTCTCAGGTCGTTACCTCTGCACTGTTCTCCACATTCCATAGGTCACAGAGAATGCACGAACAATATATTATAACTCAAAAACCCTATGTCTTACATATATATATACATATATATTATATATATATGTAGATTTATATATAATAATATTATATATAGATTTATATATATATTAGATATATATTCTATATATATATATATAATTATATATATATTATATTAGATATATATATATATGTATATATATCTTATATATAATATATGTAGATTTGTATTATATTTAATAATATATGATATATGGCTATATATATCATATATATATATATCGATATATAGTATATATATATGTATATTTATATCTTAATATATATATGTAAAGATTTGGATAGATTTATATATGATATAATATATATATATAGCATATATATATAGATATATATAGAAGAGAGAAAATATATTTTAAAAATTTATATATATATGCAAATATAGATATATATATAAGATAATATATATATATATATAATATATATAAGATATATATATATTATGGAATAAATTATATATCTATATATATATATATAGTATAGTCTATATATATAAAGACAAAAGCCATAAAGAGATTATACAGGGCGGTAACTGACCACAACAAAATTTCGTTTTGGTAAACGGTAGAATCTTTTTTTTAAGGTAAACTTATTCACAAATAGTATAATAAACATACATATACAAAGAAAGCATCTGTAAGGTAACTAAATTATATTTAAGTCTGTGATTTTATCTTAAAGATCATTATTAAACAAGGGTCCAGATAATACAACCCAGAGCTAAGATTAAAGTTACAATTAAAAGTAATTTGCAATTACTGAACTGCTGTTCAAGTTTATTTTATGGTTGTTTTCACTTAAATGAATGAATATTTCATTGGATGTTTGCCCAGTTTTGACATAATACTATGGTGTTTAATTCTTACTTCAAAATCTTGCTAGTTTGGCCGATATAGAATGAGGGGCAATCCAAACATGGACTTTTATATATCATGCTGTTGCTTTCCTTTGGGCCATTTTTATTAGGATTCCTTTTAGTGTGTTATTATAAGAAAAAACGAGGTTGACCTTAAAAGATTTTAACAATGATTTTATGGTTTCAAAACAGCTAAAATAGGGCAAGTTAAGAATGTTCTTAGAAGTATCTTTCTTCGTTTTACTTGCACTATAAAATTTCTGTGGGCTTTGTTATAGCAGATATCTAATAATATGTAATGGATAACATAAATCTGTCCTTATTCCTCTAATGTATTCAATTTTTTTTTTATCCAAATACTGGGGACTGACAATGTGCAATGCTCGTAAATATATAGAAGAAAAAATATATATTTTGATATTAAGATGGTGGCCTGAATAAAAATGGACATAAGTTAAGTTGTTGGTTGGCATCCTATAGATAATGAATTTACATTGAAATGGTTCTCTATGCATTAAAACACCTAAGAAATGGAGGAAATAGTCTTTTTCTAATTCTAAATTAAATATGATTGATGGTACCTGGTTATTCAGATTTGAGAGTAAATCATCTACATCAATACCCGCAGGCAAAACGGCTAAAATATTGTCAACATATCAATACCACTTTAAAGGAACATAAATAATTTTAGGTAAATTGCGTTTTCAAAGAATTCCATGTACAAGTTTGAGAGGAGTGGTGGTAAAGGGTTGCCCATTGCTATTTCAAATATTTGTTGATAAAATTCACCAGTGAATATAAATAAACTTATAAAAACAAAAGCACAACCTAGTGAGTGAAATAATATAACTTACAGGCAGAGGTAATTCATTCGTTACCTCTACCTGTAAGTCATATTATTTCCAGGTATTGCTGTGCAGTTTGTCTCCTTTATCCTGGTATTGCTGTGGTGACTGTCCCTTTTATCCAGGCTTTAATGTGCTGTCTATCACCTTTACCCAGGTATTACTGCGTTGCCTGTCCTTTTCATCCAGTTATTATTGTGGTGACTGTCCTTTTTATCCAGATATTACTGTTCTTTTACCCAAGTATTACTGAGGTTACTAAAAAACATTTTCAATATATTTCTATGGTTTCAAATCCATGAAATAAAGTATAATAAACACGTAGAGTTTATTCAACACACAAGTTTCAAAGGGAAGGGGGATGAGGGAATGGGATGAGGGCGGGTTATGGGTATGATACCTCACCTACTATCTAAGTTGGGTCACATTATGGCCACATGCCAAAATTTTTCTAGATTGGTCAAGCGGTTCTGATTTCTATAGCACACCAACATACAAAAAAACAAACCAACATTCGCCACTTTTATATATATAATATATGAGTATACACACACACACACACATATATATATATATATATATATATATATATATATATATATATATATTATATATATATATATAGTATGTATGTCCATAGGTTCAAATTAGGTCACTTTATCCTCTTCAATAATTCGCCATGCTTAAAGTAATGGACCTTGCTGTCATAGTTCAGTTTGATCTAAATAAGCGACGAATTTTGTATCCAGTGAATATAAGATAACACTTTAAATCAAGTCAGAAGTGAAGAAGCATATATTCTCTGTCGACATAAAAATTTTCGCTGCCCTAATAAGGACGTCGCATGAGATCCCTACCAATATCATTAGGAGGAAAGAAAGTAGGTAATCCACCTTCTGTTATCTTTGATCACTATTTTTCCTCCTGTTATCTTTGATCACTAATTTTCCTTCTGTTATCTTTGATCACTATTTTTCTTCCTGTTATCTTTGATCACTAATTTTCCTTCTGTTATCTTTGATCACTATTTTCCCTCCTGTTATCTTTGATCACTATTTTTCCTCCTGCTATCTTTGATCACTAATTTTCCTCATGTTATCTTTGATCACTATTTTTCCTTATGTTATCTTTGATCACTATTTTTCCTCCTGTTATCATCTTTGGTCACTATTTTTCCTCCTGTTATTTTTTATCACTATTTTCCCTTCTGTTATCTTTGATCACTAATTTTCCTCCTGTTATCTATGATCACTATTTTTCCTCCTGTTATCTTTGATTACTATTTTTCCTCCTGTTATCTTTGATCACTAATTTTCCTTATGTTATCTTTGATCACTATTTTTCCTCCTGTTATCTTTGATCACTAATTTTCCTTATGTTATCTTTGATCACTATTTTTCCTCCTGTTGTTATTTTTTATTACTATTTTTCCTGCTGTTATCCTTGATCACTATTTTCCCTCTTGTTATCCTTGATCACTCTTTTTCCCGCTGTTATCCTTGATCACTATGTTTTCCTGCTGTTATCCTTGATCACTATTTTTCCTGCTGTTATCTTTGATCACTATTTTTCCTCCTTTTATTCTTGATCACTGCATGGCTGGAGGACTTAAAAACACTCGCCTTTGCTGTATCTATTAAAGTGTCAGTGCAACATGATTCAAATGTAGCCTTTTTAGGAATGAGTGAGGTTGCGACTTCTCTTTTTCTGTGATATTTTCAACTAAATAACATTAAAGACGTTGAAAGCAAATTGTATTCCAGTCTACTATTTTTTTTCTGGATAAACAAACTGGCCCTATTTCGTGTTTAATTAACGATAGAAAAACATTTATTCTGCATTGTCTCAGTTTGAAGGTATTCCTTGAATGGAAGTCATCTGGATCTTTTCATTTTTACTGAAAACATCTCACGAAAATCATTAAGTCTTCTTCCTGAGAGATTGATGACTCAAGTGGGTTAACCGGAATTCCGGTGCAACGGATCCTGAAGTTTTTCAAATATGTAAGAAATTTCAGCTTGTTTTCCCCTCGTGTGACGCTTCGCAACGTTTCCATGGAAATGCCGAATGGAAACGTTTTTTTTTTTTTTTTTTTTTTTTTTTACTCAGGATGTTAGATAACACCCATTGTTTTTATAAAGTGATGTTTCCTTGACTGACGTATTTTGACGCCTCAAGTTTTTACTAGATGTAGGAATGATGTGGAGCAGGATAATAAGATTAACAAGAATGTTAACTAACCCCTTTTTTCGTTATCGTTTTCCTGTTATCGGTAAGTAACTGCTTGATGTTGGACGAGTTAGACTGCCATTTTGTTTAGTTATAATATGAAAATCTTTGGCTTTTTTATGTTTTATTATTATCATCATCATCGAGTTCATAGGAATTTTATTTTTCATATTTTGCCTCCTCTGATATCCAGGCACAGCGCCTCATCTCAGCAGACTTGTAAAGCTGGCGGTTCAGAATATATAGTATGCAGATCTTTTAAGTGACCACACGTCAGAGCCCACTGAAATAAAACGAGTAAGAGTCAGCATATTGAGTAGCCATTATCATCACTTTGTACGTATAGGCCAAAATAATAATAATAATAATAATAATAATAATAATAATAATAATAATAATAATAATAATAATAATAATAATAATAATAATAATAATAATAATGCCGAATACCAACTCAATAAAAGAGGCAACAGAATCAACCATCTGATGTTCATGGACGACATCAAGCTGTATGGTAAGAGCATCAAGGAAATAGATACCCTAATCCAGACTGTAAGGATTGTATCTGGGGACATCAGGATGGAGTTTGGAATAGAAAAATGCGCCTTAGTCAACATACAAAAAGGCAAAGTAACGAGAACTGAAGGGATAAAGCTACCAGATGGGAGCAACATCAAACACATAGATGAGACAGGATACAAATACCTGGGAATAATGGAAGGAGGAGATATAAAACACCAAGAGATGAAGGACACGATCAGGAAAGAATATATGCAGAGACTCAAGGCGATACTCAAGTCAAAACTCAACGCCGGAAATATGATAAAAGCCATAAACACATGGGCAGTGCCAGTAATCAGATACAGCGCAGGAATAGTGGAATGGACGAAGGCAGAACTCCGCAGCATAGATCAGAAAACCAGGAAACATATGACAATACACAAAGCACTACACCCAAGAGCAAATACGGACAGACTATACATAACACGAAAGGAAGGAGGGAGAGGACTACTAAGTATAGAGGACTGCGTCAACATCGAAAACAGAGCACTGGGGCAATATCTGAAAACCAGTGAAGACGAGTGGCAAAGAGGCCATGGAAGAAGGACTAATAAAAGTAGACGAAGACCCAGAAATATACAGAGACAGGAGAAAGACAGACAGAACAGAGGACTGGCACAACAAACCAATGCACGGACAATACATGAGACAGACTATAGAACTAGCCAGCGATGACACATGGCAATGGCTACAGAGGGGAGAGCTAAAGAAGGAAACTGAAGGAATGATAACAGCGGCACAAGATCAGGCCCTAAGAACTAGATATGTTCAAAGAACGATAGACAGAAATAACATCTCTCCCATATGTAGGAAGTGCAATACGAAAAATGAAACCATAAACCACATAGCAAGCGAATGCCCGGCACTTGTACAGAACCAGTACAAAAAGAGGCATGATTCAGTGGCAAAAGCCCTCCACTGGAGCCTGTGCAAGAAACATCAGGTACCTTGCAGTAATAAGTGGTACGAGCACCAACCTGAAGGAGTGATAGAAAACGATCAGGCAAAAATCCTCTGGGACTATGGTATCAGGACGGATAGGGTGATACGTGCAAACAGACCAGACGTGACGTTGATTGACAAAGTCAAGAAGAAAGTATCACTCATTGATGTCGCAATACCATGGGACACCAGAGTTGAAGAGAAAGAGAGGGAAAAAATGGATAAGTATCAAGATCTGAAAATAGAAATAAGAAGGATATGGGATATGCCAGTGGAAATCGTACCCATAATCATAGGAGCACTAGGCACGATCCCAAGATCTCTGAAAAGGAATCTAGAAAAACTAGAGGCTGAAGTAGCTCCAGGACTCATGCAGAAGAGTGTGATCCTAGAAACGGCACACATAGTAAGAAAAGTGATGGACTCCTAAGGAGGCAGGATGCAACCCGGAACCCCACACTATAAATACCACCCAGTCGAATTGGAGGACTGTGATAGAGCAAAAAAAAAAAAAAATAATAATAATAATAATAATAGGAACTCAACGAGAAATACAAAGTACAAGAGAGGGGACTAAACAACACAATAGAAGATGTAAAACAGAGGCTTAAGGCCAAAGCACATAAGATCCAACGGTACATGAACAGGAATAAGGGATACCAACAGAACAAACTATTCGGAACCAACCAGAAAAGACTATACAGCCAACTAAGAGGGGATGACAAATAAAGATTCACAGAGATCACGACAGACACAGTCAGACACCAACTAAAGAAAATGCCAAACTTGAAAGCCCCAGGTCCCGATGAAGTCCATGGATACTGGCTCAAAAACTTCAAGGCCCTACACCCACGAATAGCAGAACAACTCCGGTATTGTATCTCAAATCACCATGCACCCAAATGGATGACCACAGGAAGAACATCCTTAGTACAAAAAGACAAGAGTAAGGGAAATATAGCCAGTAACTACAGGCCTATCACCTGCCTACCAATAATGTGGAAGTTACTAACAGGTATCATCAGTGAAAGGCTATACAACTACCTAGAGGAGACAAACACCATCCCCCACCAACAGAAAGGCTGCAGAAGGAAGTGTAGGGGCACAAAAGACCAGCTCCTCATAGACAAAATGGTAATGAAGAACAGTAGGAGAAGGAAAACCAACCTAAGCATGGCATGGATAGACTATAAGAAAGCCTTCGACATGATACCACACACATGGCTAATAGAATGCCTGAAAATATATGGGGCAGAGGAAAACACCATCAGCTTCCTCAAAAATACAATGCGCAACTGGAATACAATACTTACAAGCTCTGGAATAAGACTAGCAGAGGTTAATATCAGGAGAGGGATCTTCCAGGGCGACTCACTGTCCCCACTACTCTTCGTAGTAGCCATGATTCCCATGACAAAAGTACTACAGAAGATGGATGCCGGGTACCAACTCAAGAAAAGAGGCAACAGAATCAACCATCTGATGTTCATGGACGACATCAAGCTGTATGGTAAGAGCATCAAGGAAATAGATACCCTAATCCAGACTGTAAGGATTGTATCTGGGGACATCAGAATGGAGTTTGGAATAGAAAAATGCGCCTTAGTCAACATACAAAAATGCAAAGTAACGGGAGAACTGAAGGGATAAAGCTACCATGGGAGCAACATCAAACACATAGATGAGACAGGATACAAATACCTGAGAATAATGGAAGGAGGAGATATAAAACACCAAGAGATGAAGGACATGATCAGGAAAGAATATATGCAGAGACTCAAGGCGATACTCAAGTCAAAACTCAACGCCGGAAACATGATAAAAGCCATAAACACATGGGCAGTGCCAGTAATCAGATACAGCGCAGGAATAGTGGAATGGACGAAGGCAGAACTCCGCAGCATAGATCAGAAAACCAGGAAACATATGACAATACACAAAGCACTACACCCAAGAGCAAATACGGACAGACTATACATAACACGAAAGGCAACTAGGGATAAGGACTAAGTATAGAGGACTGCGTCAACATCGAGAACAGAGCACTGGGGGCAATATCTGAAAACCAGTGAAGACGAGTGCTAAAGAGTTCATGGGAAGAAGGACTAATAAAAGTAGATGAAGACCCAGAAATATACAGAGACAGGAGAAAGACAGACAGAACAGAGGACTGGCACAACAAACCAATGCACGGACAATACATGAGACAGACTATAGAACTAGCCAGCGATGACACATGGCAATGGCTACAGAGGGGAGGGCTAAAGAAGGAAACTGAAGGAATGATAAGCAGCCGGCAAACAAGATCAGGCCCTAAGAACCAGATATGTTCAAAGAACGATAGACGGAAATAACATCTCTCCCATATGTAGGAAGCGCAATACAAAAAATGAAACCATAAACCACATAGCAAGTGAATGCCCGGCACTTGCACAGAACCAGTACAAAAAGAGGCATGATTCAGTGGCAAAAGCCCTCCACTGGAGCCTGTGCAAGAAACATCAGGTACCTTGCACTAATAAGTGGTACGAGCACCAACCTGAAGGAGTGATAGAAAACGATCAGGCGAAGATCCTCTGGGACTATGGTATCAGGACGGATAGGGTGATACGTGCAAACAGACCAGACGTGACGTTGATTGACAACGTCAATTAAGAAAGTATCACTCATTTGATGTCGCAATACCATGGGACACCAGAGTTGGAAGCGAGCAAAGAGAGGGAAAAAATGGATAAGCATCAAGATCTGAAAATAGAAATAAGAAGGATATGGGATATGCCAGTGGAAATCGTACCCATAATCATAGGAGCACTAGGCACGATCCCAAGATCCCTGAAAAGGAATCTAGAAAAACTAGAGGCTGAAGTAACTCCAGGTCTCATGCAGAAGAGTGTGATCCTAGAAACGGCACACATAGTAAGAAAAGTGATGGACTCCTAAGGAGGCAGGATGCAACCCGGAACCCCACACTATAAATACCACCCAGTCGAATTGGAGGACTGTGATAGAGCAAAAAAAAAAAAAAAAAAGAAAAATAATAATAATAATAATATAATAATCTTGCAATGGGGAAACAAATCTATAGTTAAGTACCCATACATATCTGTGAACTCGTTTGTCCAATAATAATACTAATGATAATAAACCTGTTCCTCTAGAAGCGAATTTGAGAAACCCAGATGTAAATAAATCCTGAATTGATCTTCTCGATGAAGACGCTGCTATCGGATACTGGGGACGTTCACTTTCACAAAAGAAAAACCACCATTATTTTCTGAACGTTGATTTGCTTCGATAATTTTTCCTTTGGCCGATTCCTTTCATTCTCTGGTGGTTCGTGATCCAGAGATTGTATCTGTGATTGCTGAAAGGGGACAGACGATGTCGAAACAACTTATTTCCATTTCTTTATCCCATTTTTTTTTTATTAATTTCTTCTCTTTTCGAATATTAGACAACTAAGAATTATACCGAATTTTGCAGAAACCTTCAAGTGGAATATCTCTAATTTTGCGATATACTTTGTTAAATATTTATCTTTTACGAGTTTCGATTAATTCTGAATTAATATCTACTGCCTAAAATGAAAGAAAACAAAGCAACTTATTAAAACTTTCTGAACAACTGTATTATCGCTCTCCTGTTAATAATTTCCATTAAAGCTGACATAAAAATGTCAGCGTTCCTTTAGCTTTGAGGCAAAATTCTGAATTGAGATCATAAATTCAAAATCAGTGTTTCCATTTCCTCAAATAACCTTGGAAATCTGTTTTAATCCCCATTGGTAGTAAATTGGTCTCAGGTTCCCAATTCATGGGGCAGATATTGAGAAAAAAGGTCTATATAATCTTCGCTCCTTTCCCTTTCTGTCTCAGGAGCCTTTCAAAGTCTTCTGTTTCCCGCAGTTTAGTTCTGTCATTCATCATTCATACATTCCTCATTCCTTGGTCTCCTGAAGCAGCATCCTGCTTTCCAATTCATCATTTCTCCCTCAGATGACTTTTTCATCTTCCTGTTCCCTTCCGTTTTGGTCCATTTCTCCTCAGTCCTCATAAATGAGGCGATGGGTTTAGGTGTCGGGGAAGCGAAAATCTAAAAAGAGGGGACAATTTTTTACGAGCATTCGCTAGTCGGTACATCCAGTGAGTGTTACGAACTTTGGAATCGGGCTAAAGCACCTTCATTGAGCTTTCGTTTTCAGAGTAAACTCCGGCGATCAAACTGACTACCAGGACATTGTCAAAGAAACAATTGTGCATGTGGTTTTTGCACCTGTCCTAGTTTCGCTTAATTTCATATATCTATTCGTTTGTTTAGACATTTGACACACAAGAGCATTATTGCTTTGTTTATGAATACTAGCAACTGGTTTTTTTATAGGAAGAAATTAAATTTGTTCAAATTTACACCCTTGGAACTCAGATATCATGCTTTTAACATAAATCTTTCTCCCCCCCCCCCCCCCTTAAAATTTTTGTTTCTTCCCAAGGAATATAATCCAGTAGCTCTTAACAAATATTTCCAAAGAATCTTAAAACTAGCAAAGTTTAATTCGAGAGCGAATATATCAGGGATACATTAAATCTTAATTAGTTTAAAAATCATTTACATTGATAGAAAATGGCTGTTATCAGTGATTAGATTATATCTGGGCAATGGTAATATACAAATAATTTCATTTCCACTATCTCAATTAATGGGATGAGATTTGCTCCCCAAATGCAATGGGAAATGACCTGTGGCTCACTGAACAGTTTCGATAATTTGTATATGAATGGGTCATGAATAGCCGGATGTTCATTTGCAAGTTTTCTGGGTTAATTTTGCAATTGTAAGACCTATAAATTGCACTGTTGTACTTTTAAAATATAACGTAGACCGAGAAGAAAATACAAAGGCAAATAGGTGATGTGCAGGGAAGCTCTGCCTGAGAGCACTTGCATCTTCCTTTGCAAACCTTCTTACAGGAGCACTTTATCAATTCTTGACAGCTTGCTGCAATCGGTGGTAGTGTCGTGCAATGTATCTACCATGCTTCACCTTTCTGTGTCCACCCCCATTCAGCTTGACTGCTCATGTGTGGATTACAGTGGTTTGCATGGCCCCAGATGATCCCAGCCTGGTAGGCTGCAAACTTTGCATGTTCTCTGAGGGCTGCCTGTGTTGATGGAATTGAGTTGTATGGCCTCTGCTTGGAGGCAAACAGATCTAAGCTTCCTTTGTCCACAGATCTGTCGTACATGAAGACATTGAATCTTTCCAGTCTCTGCATGTCCAGATCACGAATCAATGTTGGATGCTGGCTGAGATTGATGAATGTTTCAGTAATATCATCAAATACATTCCAAGTCTGCCATGCAGATTCTTCGCTTTCCCACGGAAGACAGACACAATGTCACATCCAGTGAATGCGTGAAAGTAGGGGCCCTCTAGCTTTCTGAAGCCCAATGGCAGAAACTACCTCATGGACTGGAATCCATCGCATATGGGCTCCTTGGCCAAAGGCAAACCACATTTCCTGAAGACCTAGTTTCTGGAAGGATGGTAGTACAGATATTGCTATGACTAGCACTTCTGTCATTAGCCTAGATGATTATAGACTTCCTCCCATCAGTCATTGGATCCCTAGTGTGAACAAATATTCGACTGCCAACTTCTTCGTGACAACATGGGGACACAGCATCCAGAGACTTCACTGTGTTGCTAATAGCATCCTCTCCTTTTGTGACAATGACTGTGCTTGTCGTTTCTACTTTACACATCTTTTCAGCCAGGAAGTGAAACAGTTCAGTCCTGTTGCTGGGGTCATGAAGGAAGCTTTGCCAGTTTCCTTGTGTCTTACTTGTTCCTGTCACTCTTCTTCTGATTCCTTTCCCCCTTTTTGACCTTGTCTCTAATTTCAGACTTGATTTCTTGTATACATCAAAAACTATGTCCACCCGCTTGTACCGAGCACCATAGGATTCCACCTTTGGGATGATGTCTTCTTTGGCATAGTCATTAAATGTCTTTGAAGTACGTGGGGGTGAGGCATTGATAAGTGCTGAGCCGTCAATGATGATTGTATCTGCCTTTGGTTCTCCCACTGGGATATTCACTTGCGCTTCAAAAATTTCAATCCGCTCTGACTTCTGACACGTATGAAGCTTACCGCTGTCACTGAGAGATGCAGGGTATGACTGATTCTCGTGCTTGAAGAATTCTTGCAAGTCACACTGCCTGTTCTGGCTTGAGATGAACAGTTGCGAGAATAACTGATAGTCATCTTTTAAGACTTTCTCCTTAGAAATTCCCTCAGCCTGTTCTTGTTTGAAGAATGAAACAGGGTTCTTCCTGATTGGATGATAGAAAAGACTTTCAGCTTCATCCTCTAGCCATTTCATAAATGATACGAACTGCTCTTTGCCTCGCTGGTGATGTGTGGCTACCATTTCAGCTAGAGTTGGGTCTGCAATGTTCTTTGTATCTAACACCATCAGGTCTGCTGATTCTTCTTGGAATGGGTTACCAATCTCCTGCATCACTGGAGAAAGTGATTTCACCTTTTCAAAGAAAGATTTCTGGGCACTCAGTGTCTGCTCGTGGTGTCTGCTGCTGTATGTGGCATCCTTCATACCAAACATGGCCTTGTATCCAGCTAGTAGATGACTAACTTCAGGTCCAGCGACCATCCACCTACGAAGTGCTGACGGGTCTTCTGTCAACCTAATTGCTCCACCGTCACCTTTGATCACTATTGTGCTCGTGTGCTTGATCAATCGCCATGCTTCTCGACTTGTGCATGACGAAGTTACCATTGTGAAACCCCTTGGCTACGTCTGGATGTTGTTTTTCGAGTGACATCATATCTCGGAGGTGAGTAGTGATCCACCGGGCATAGTTACCATTGTTATTTCCAAAGAAGTAAGACAACAGTTCTGAAAGTGCTTCACGGTACAAGTTGAGGTCTCCTTCACTGAATGAGCGGATGAGGGTGAATATCGTGAGTTCCATGTCCAGCATCAGACTTCAGAATTGGAACTGCAGACTCTCTTTCTTCTGTTTTTCACATCAATCCTCAAAGGTTATTTCTGATGTGCTAGACTCTTCAGAGCAGAAGTCATGATATGCCTTCTTCATCAGTTTGTACAAGCTGCATGCTGTAATCTGGTGTGCTTGTTTTGTCTTTGTGACACTGGATGCAGACAGGTAAGACTGATGTACCAGATGAGGCCACCCCTGCTTCCACAATGGTACTGGTCCATCCACTGTCTCGTAGTAATGTTCATATCGATCTCAGTGAAGCCATTTCTGTATGAAGGCCTCCAAACAAGACAACGAACTTGTTCTCTCCATATCCTTGCCACTTCCACTGTATTT
Source organism: Macrobrachium nipponense (assembly GCF_015104395.2). Taxonomy (NCBI): domain Eukaryota; kingdom Metazoa; phylum Arthropoda; class Malacostraca; order Decapoda; family Palaemonidae; genus Macrobrachium; species Macrobrachium nipponense. The sequence goes on from NC_087202.1 coordinate 130,483,282, forward strand.
GTTTCGCCAGAGCATACAATGGTTGGTCAGCAACAATTACAGGTGTCTGCTGTGCGTTCAGAATTGCCACAGTATCATGGACCTTCTCCATGGCATGCTTGATAGTTGCAACAGTGTGTGGCCGGTCTCGCCACATAGGTATCATTGCCGATATGCTCACTTCAAATGGATGGCTCCTTTTCTGTGTTGCATGATATGCTGACCATGTGATGTTGACTGCATCAGCCACATTCTCAGTAAGGAAGACATCCTCTAACCAAGAATATTCTTTCAAATGTGACCTGATCGACTCTGGTGCTGGTAAGGATTGGCTTGCAACTGGAGGAGGATTGGGGTTTCTGGTGATGTATGCTAGCCGAATATTGGTGAATGCTTCTGGAAGCTCTGGAACTTTTTTAACCTTCATTTTTGACCCTATATCTAGTTTGAGTGGCGCACGTTTATCACCATGATTTCCTGCTTTTGGATGCTGGAAAATGGACACACTTGTACCGTGTAAAGATGTTTCAGCCATGGTCACTGTCAGATTATGATCTACGTTGTCAACTGCTCCAGTTCTAAACAAATTCTTTTTGAAGACTGGGGGACAGATTACTCCATCTTCCACTTACTGTGCAACAACTGCTTCTCCTAACTGTTCTGAGATTTGTAGGACTTGGTCATATGATTTACTGAGCCCATTCTCAAGGAGCATTTCAATTAGTTGTCTCTTCCTCGTCTTGGCAAACACATATAGGCCAATGTAAAATGGAAAGTGTGGCTCCCAGTCCTTGAAATGTCTGTGGACATTCATTCCTTCCCTGTATTTGGCAACGCAGTTGTACTGTAGAAGTTGTGATGTAGCAAAGTCTGATTTTGATGTTCCATGATGGAGTTAGGACTCGATGTCTGCACCCTATTCAATCATGCATATAAACTGAAGCAGTGATGGTGGCACAGCCTGTTCTAAGTCTTTGTCAGGAAAATAGCTGCTGAAATTTGACTTCTGACTTCTTGTCTTATCATCCCAGTGGCTTTTGCTAGATGGATCGCTTCACCATAACAGGATGCTTCTGATAGGATTGAACCTACATCAGTTTCAACAGCCAACAGAACTTCTCGTCCTTGGCGGTTATATTGCATCTGTGGAATGTGCAAAAGCAGCTGATCCTTGAGTTGAGTAGGATGAACATCAGGCGAGTCAACACCAAGTTGTTCCATCCTCTGCTTGTAAAGCTTGGTCAAATCAGCATGCTTGAAAATCGGTGGCCTCTCACTGGCATTTTTCATCTCGCAGATGTAGGTAACTAGTTCAGAGAAAGCAATTGGATATGCATCCTTCCAGTGTTCCTGTGCTTTATCTTGCCCCCGCACCTTTAGGTATGCCTGTTCTTGGTCATACAATGCCACCAAACAGCCAGGGTGATATTTCACTACTTGAGCTACGACATCTCCTGCACTTAGTTTGGCGAGAAGTTTTGTATCACTGAGTGTTTGGCACAATAATTTATTCTCCTATTCACTTGCATTGTCATTGCTTCTCTAAGCTCCCCTCCTTCAGTTTCACAGAAGAAGCATTCTTTTGTTTTAGTTTATTGGAGCTTTCATGGAATCTTACTTCTATTGCCCTCATCACTAGTACCTACATGAATTGCTCTTTTTTTTGGCTCGGTGTAACTTTGTGTTGTTGAACAAAAGCCTGCAGCTCTCATGATATTGTGCCTTATTTTTTCTCAACATTTCCTCTATCCCAGAACCTTCGTCAAGTCTTGCAGGGTCTAGCTTGATTGATAGCACATTGAGTGAGTGAGACAGAGGAATATTCTTTGCCAGGTTTGTATATCCATCTTCTGGCAAGATTGGCCTGGGGAGATTTTAAATCTTCTTTCTTAGCCTCCTGACATAGGCAACACTTGGTCCAGTCTGTTTTCCATGATCGTCCAGTAGAGTTCGCATCAATGATTACGATGACGTTCAGGGTGGAGGGTTTATCCTTTTACCACCCTGTACGTGTAATAGTATAATAGGCCTCTGATGTCCTGTAATATGCAATAGGCACTTTCCTGTATGGGGTACAACTAAGTTCTTGCACTGTGCCATACACATAGTCTGATCGTTCATCCAGTGTCATAAGTCCAGTGTGATCTGTACACCATCCAGATAACTAAAACCCTGTTATCCTTGGTTCGGCTCTCCCGTGCTGGCACATCCTGTCCATTCAGGTGCAGCTGCCTAACTGATTTGGGGTTGATTAGGCAGCACTTGGATACTAGTAGGTTGTTGCCGTATGATGCCAACATAAATTTCCTACTTAGCTGACACTGAACCCCATGCTGAGTTTCACAGCAGTGGTGTCACCAATGTGCCTTGGTAGTGCCCGACAATCACTCCTTTAATACAGTGCTTTAACCATGTTATAAACTAGAAAATATACATCAGCGGGCTTAAAAACATAGGAATCCACACTTAGATCTTGCAATTCGGACACCTACAAATATTTCTAAGCAAAACATCAACTTCGGATGGTTATTTTGGCAGCCATCTTGAAAAATGACTGCCTTATTGGATTTTCAATTGGCCAATTGGGCTGATTTAATTAGTATCCTTTGGAGAACAATTGTGCCAAATTTGATGCTTGTATCATCATTTGCACGATTCTTCTAAAAAATTAATCTTCTCTGCCCCACTATTAGAGTTACTGGTCACACAAAGTACCCCTCTCCCTCCAAAATTGTCTGCCTCAAAAGTTGTATTCCAAATAATATGCAACATAATACTAACAAACACCCATACTAGTGGAGAGAAAACCAGGCCTGACCTCTCAGTAGTGCAGACCGATGAACACTGCGTTTTGTGTGTTCCTAGAGCCAGTTTGAGCCTGCCAATCTGTGGTCACAGCCCCACCCCTCAACCCCCGAAACTCTAAAATTCCTCCCTGGTTGACTTCGTTAAGAAAAGTCTCTGCACATTGATTGATGCCTGACTTACCACTTTCCAGTAAAGGACAACAAATGATTATACAACTTTTTTATGCATATAAAAAAAGCACAAGTAGAAATCGGACCGAACTGTCCTAATACTTGGGACTACCCAGTTCATAAAAATAGTGTAAATTACTCGCTGTGCTTCAATGGAAAGTGTCTGAGACTTTTCATAATGAAGTCAAGTGTAATTATCCCTTAACTGAACTACCATATCCACAATCGGTGAGAGACCAACTTTCCTAAGTTTACATCTCACTCATCAACAGCTTCTTCTCCGTTGTTTGTACCACCATAATTACTATAAATATTCCCGGTCTAATTGGACAAGTCCTCAATGAAGGGAGCTATTTTTAACCCAGTGGTCATTGCACTTCAGGAAACTCCATTTGAGTTCCCCTAAGGATTCTTCTCTGAGTGATTTCAGTTGGAGTGACAATATTCGCTAGAAAGGAGCTGTATATAAAACGGAAATTTTAATATACAGTTAATTCCTTTCATAGCGCTATTGATGCCTGCTGGCTCAGACATTCTATTTCATATTTGAAAACGTTTTCTTTTGGGCTTTTGCACGGCTCTCTTTGTTAATACAACAAAAGTATAATATATATTGAACTTTTGCAGCTGCATTTCTTTTTCATTTCCGCGCACTTTGATGTCATTGGTGTGCTTTTCCTATATGTGACGAACGTTCAGTTTTGAGATGGTAATATATATCACAAGTAAAAAGAGATGTGAATAGATTGCCAGAGAATTTTTCTGTCGCGTACGCGAGAGTAAAAAAGGTAATATTGTTTATACTTCTAATACAACATAAATCTGCCCCTAATGGAGAATGGAGAATGTTTTGAGCACAAATACTTCCAGCATCCACTCAACCACCTCCCAGGATCAGAGAGATGAACAATGGAAGGTTTGAAGGGAAGCCTCTTTTCTTGGCAGCCTCTGTCCTCCTCTTCTGTGACTGAGGCTTCGTCCATCTTATGATTGTGATAGCAGTCTCTGTTTCAATAGCAGAAACACTCCGTTAATTTTAGTCGTGCCCTTTGTGCTGTAGTGTCATAATGCGTTCATTGGTTTACAAAATATCAGTGTTAATGTTGCAAGTGAACTATAATACCAGCAAGAAACTTCTAGCAAGAATTAAGATAGACCTTCACAAGTCATCATCAATAAAGTCCACTTAATATCTTCATATCTGTGATAGCATCTAAAGCTTTATGTGTTCTTTAAGAGAGAGAGAGAGAGAGAGAGAGAGAGAGAGAGAGAGAGAGAGAGGATTACTCTTGTATAACACTGAATTCTTTTAGACTGAGTGCCCTAACTGTAGCAAACGAATAAGCGAATGCTACTAAGTTTGAAAATATGGGGCATTAGTTTTATTACATTAATTATAATTAAATACTTCTGTGAACATTTCCTTTGGAAATAGGAAGAAACGTAAAAATTGACACAACATTAAGTCTTATCACACTGTAAATTCTTATATACTTTGAGGTAAGTAAGAATAAAAGTATTTTAATTATAAAAGTGAAGCAGCATTAGGACTGGAAGTTATGAAACTCTTTTAGTTGGTTTCTCTCTTATTTTAGCTGAATAGGTACTACTCCATTTCAGCTTTCTAAAATGGAAATTCTTTCTTGTAATGCAGAAAACTTTGACATGAATCGAGAAAAAGATATATCGGTTCTGTCTTTTATATTATTATCATACGTTACTCTCTTAAAACTAATAGAAAGTGTATATAAAACTAATAGAAAGTGTATATAAACTAATAGAAAGTGTATGTAAAGTCTATATAATTCGACTCGTAAGAAGTATTTACTTCTTTTGGATAAAGATAAACGTGAATATTAAGTATATTATGCTAACTGACAGCAGAATATCACATAACCTCCCTCGGCTAACTGTTTGTTTAGTCTTTCGCGATTGCTGACATAATTATGACAACGTCTGTTTAGTTTTTCGCGCTTTTCTTTTCCGCCATTATCCCTACATTAAGGGGTCGGTTGCTTGATGCGCCTTCTCCACTGCCTTCTTCAAACGCATCATCTACAGAACAGGATTTCAGAAGAGAAGAACGCCCAGGATTAGGAGAGTTGGAGTGAGTGGAGAAGCTCACGTTTCATGTCGTCACTTTTTTTTTTATCATAGTTGCTCAGAGCGTTTGACTTTCCTTTGCTCCAGGATATTTCTTATTTGACTGAGACACCAAAACGTGTCATTCTTATACCACTCTTCCCAGACTCAACGCTCACCGGTGTTGTCACGACTTTGGAAACAATAATGAAGTCTTCCAAGTGCAGGTGGCTCATTGGTTGGTTTAGAATAGATTGAACCGGCTCTATGCCAGCACAAGCCTTAAGTCTTGTAAGGTTAGGGATGGGTAGGTAAGGTGGTCTGATGTGCACAGTTGGACAGGATTGAGAGGTGGATATAATAATGTTTTCAGGGAACATGTGTCGTTCGTAAGTTTGCCACTTGAGCTAGTTTGATGTTTAGTAACACTTGCCTGTTGCTAACTCTACGTATCTACGTTATCTCTCTCTGTCTTTCTCTCTCTCAAATAAGCAAACAAATAAACAAACAAAAAAACATGCACTCAATCACTACATGCATATTAGTAGTATTGTTAACAAGAATGGAATAAAAAAGGAAGACTATGGACGTGACGTATTATTGTATAATATAATGTTGAAATAAAAATAAATTAGATATGCTTTAATCACTTTTGAATTTTTTTTTTCATATTTATTTGAATTCAGACGATTTTCATCTACTAATATGTTCCTCAGTAGTTTCAGCAGTGTGAGTATTAACGCG
>NC_087202.1:130494064-130496564 GCF_015104395.2 Macrobrachium nipponense
TCAATGCACAATCTATCTGATCCATCTTCCTTTTTCACCAGAACTGCCGAGGAACTCCATTCACTCTCGCTAGGTACTATCAAATCATTATCTAGCATGTAACTAATTTCCTCCCTCACAGATTCTGCCTTTTCTCGGCTCAGACAATATGGACTTTGCCTAATGGGTTTTGTGTCCTGCAACTCAATATCATATTCTTAAACATTGGTTAGGCCTAGTTTGTCACTAGTAGTTTCAGGATAATTCACTAAAACTACACATTTCCCTCACCTTTTCCATTTTCTAAACCTGATTAAAACCTTCAAAATTCTTAAGCACCTTGGAATTTTTCTCAAAACTAATTTCTTTCCAGGACACCGTTACTGCAGGCATGGGCGTTCGTTATACTTCTTGAGCAAATTTACATGCAGCCACTTTGCTCTATGTTTACCCATATCTATTAAATAATTCAGATTCCCCCTCTTCTCTAAAATTGAAAAAGGAACTTCGAACTTATACGATAAAGCGGAACCTTCTTTCCGGATTAGTACTAAAACTTTATCTCTTACATGCAAACTTCTCCTTTTGCTCTAAGATCATATTTCCATTTAGTTTCCCCCTGACTTCTTCCACTCGCGTTCTCTTTCGCTAGTTGCCAAGCCCTTCTTAAATTGTTTTTATAATACTCAAGATTAGTTGTGCAATCTTCTCTACCCTTACTTACAGACAAAGGTCCGACCAAATTGATAAATACATTCTCAAAAGATTCGCCCACTGAAGGAATATTACACAACGGAACTCTGGGAATTACTTTATTTGGTTTCCCGGCAATTTGGCATTCATGACTGCTTAGAACATATCTCTTTACATCATTTTTCATTTTAGGCCAAAAGTACGCCCTACTAAGGCACTTGAAAGTTTTATTTACTCCTAAATGTCCTTGCTTATCATGTGCTAACTTCAAAACTAGCTCACAAAACTTCCTAGGAACCACTAATTGTTCGGTGATTTCCCCTTTCTACCTGACTTAGGACGAACATAACGACACAAAACTTCGTCCTTTAAACATAAAGTTTCCTTACACACATCATCGAGATCATCATCCAGCTCACATTCAAAAATTTGGGTTAGTGTCTCATCCTCTCTCTGAAACTTGACTAGCGCATCCATGCCTAATTCATCACCGTAACTAGTACTAGATACCGGTACATTTACTACGTTAACCTCAACAGCTACACCTTCCGTATGGCTATCACTGTCAACAATAGAGTCAGGTTTCTCAGCCACACTCATGCCAAGATCAACCTCGCCACCTCTATCACACTCGTTTGAATCCACGAACTCACTCTCGTTCAAATCCACGAACAAATTATGACCGTAGTGCATGTCTGTATCTAAACCCGACCTAGTTACTACCATTTCAGGCACTGGAATCTCACTCACAACAGGATTCACAGTCTTGGATATAGCTAAGTCATTACTGACAATAATGCCAATGCCATCAATGGGCAAACTGTCAGCAACTGCAAGTTTCTCTTCTCCTGACACTACTGGACTTTCTAAATTCAACTTCAAGAAAGGAAAAAGAACGCAAGTGTTAGGAAATCCACCTAACATGACTTTTTCTTCCGTATTAATTTCTGCCCAGTTCGGCACACTCTCTCTCCTAATCAGTGAGACAGCAGCTCCTGTGTCTCAAAGCAAGACTACTTCTCTCGAACCTACTCCTCCAAGAGAGGAAACTACGCCTTCTGACAGAAATTCACCAAAAAACTTCCTAGTTTCTCTCATCATATCATTCCTACTTGACGAAAGGTTAACTAGAGACACTGGTTTCTTAACGTCCTTCCTTTCTACGGCACAATTTCTCACTAAATGCCCTTTCCCATTACACCAGAAACAAGTTAATTCTAAGCCACTAGATGCCACTTTACTCTTACAAACCTTAGGCGTATGACCAGGTTTTCCGCATGTACAACAGGAATAGTCACTTTTACTCACATTACTATTACTAGAACTGAAACCTTTACTGTTTTGTACTCTACCAGACGAAGGATCATTTCGTTTCTTGCTAACACTCAAATTATGAGTTAGACTATATTCGTCAGCTAACCTAGTTGCTCCTGCAAAAGATACTTCTCGCCTATCCTCTATATAAAGCTTACTTAATCTCAGGGGATACGTTATCTTTGAAGTTTTCTAACAACACTAAGTTCTTCAAACCATCAAAATCATCAACTTTAGCAGAAGTTAACCAATAAAAAAAAGTCTTTCTAACTTCTTACCGTATTCTACATAAGTAATATTTTCATCCTTTCTCAAAATTCTAAATATCTTACAGTACGCCTCCGGTACTAACCTGTACGTGCTAAGAACAGTTTCTTTTACAATATCATAATCATCACATTCCTCCTTAGACATGCAATTATACACAGTAAGCACCCTACCATTCAAAACTGACTGTAAATATAAAGTCCACGTTTCTTTAGGAGATCCTACTCTTTCCATTAACTTCTCAAAA
>NC_087202.1:130501564-130534791 GCF_015104395.2 Macrobrachium nipponense
TAATATTTATTAAGAAAAAAAAACGTGTATAATTTGGTAAAATTTGCGATGTCTTGTAAAAGAGGTTTCACAAGGGGTTGTAAATACTCATTTTCAACTTCTCGTGGAATGTAAGGAAATGAAGTCGAATGTTTGTTCTTACACCATTGTGCCTTTGCATATCTTCCTCTTTTCATGGAGGTGATTTTTTCTTAAATTGGCCGACCTCAAAGTTTCCCCGGCCTCTGGTGCTGCAAGATATTGACCGTTTACCATGGCTCTTAATTAAGGCACACCGCCAAGGATAAAAGATATTCATCTTCCTAAAATAGTGATAGGACGGTTTTACCTGCAAGATCAGGCTTCCGTGGCCCTTAGGACAATGCATATTTACATCATGCTTAATTAATGGTGCGCGCAGAGAAGCAATCCCATTCCAAGTTCCCACTTGACGGAATTCTGAAATCGACCTTTTACATGATTACCCGAACTCGTAGTTTCGTCTTGGATGATTTGAAAACTGTTGACAGGCTCTGGATACTGTGGTAGCAACTGAATTTTCTAATTATTAATAAACCTCTTACTCATAATTGCAGGGGATTAAGATTGCGTATTATATTTACCCACTTTTTCTCGATGACACAGATTCATATTATCTTCTTCGAATTATGTTCAGTTCCCACTTTTTAAGGATAAAACGATTCAAGTAAAAAATGGGTCGAAATTACTTCGGCGCAATCGAGTTTTCTGTACAGTGTATAATGCTCTATGAAACACCCAGCCACGGCCCGGTAGTGGCTTGCTTTGTTGGCACCTATAGCGGAGGTCTGCAATGTGGTATGTTTGATGACTGGAGGGTGGATGATCAACAACAATTTGCATCCTTTTAGCCTCAGTAGTTTTTAAAATCTGAGGACGGACAGAAAAAGTGCTGATAGACAGACAGCCATCTCAGTAGTAGTCGTTTTTTTTTTTTTTTTTTTTTTTTTTTTTTTTTTTTTTTTTTTTTTACAGAAAACTGCTCTCCTTTGACAAAACGATTAATAATTAAAATCCGTTTAAGGTAAGCTAAAACGGATGTCATCGTGGGGATCGAGGTTTGTGAATCATCAGGACCAGTTTGAGTGAGAGGAAATGAAAAGGTGGCTTCGCGGGAGGTGCTAATGTCTCCTCATCCAGTGCCAGAACTCTAATACTCGGTGGTTTTACATTTGGCTCTCTCCTTGTGCCAGTGTCTGAGTATTGGGGATCTTGAACACAATTTTAATACAAGTATTGCTGTTATACTATTAGCAAAATTTTACAATAACAAACAAACTTATACATGTAGAAATATGAAATGAAAACACAATTTCACTACAAAGTACTGAAATATCAAAAGAACAAATCTCAAACATGGAACTGTCCAATACAATAAAAAGACTCTAGATAAAACTATAAAGAAAGCAGGGATCCTAAATCATAATCTCTTGCCAATGAACGGATCCTTCAGTCGATTCTTGTACAGCTGTGGACTTTCGGTTGCCAAATCCTCCATCAGGTTTTCCATGTGGCCATGCTCCACTCTTTGTAGATGCGGCCAAGCCCAGACCCTCCTTTGCCTTCTCGTTTTCTTCTGGTTTCTCCTTACAAGATGCATCTTCTTTAATTGCACCAATATCCTGCCTTATACAGATTCCAAAATGGTCCCATTACTCCTTTGTTGAGGGTGTTTGGCAATGTTACAATACATGTTCGAGAATCTCCTCCAAGTGCTCCAAGGCGATTCAGCGCACGGCAGGAATACTTCTTGCTGCATGATGACGACAAAGGGAAATGCAATGCCTTGCGTGCAGGCAGGCCCTTTTGTACCCTACGGTCCCACTGCGTGGCACCATGAGGTTGATGTAAGTCAGTAACGTACAACATTACATTTACAGCGTACGTTACGTGCTTTGCTGCGCACTACCTGGGGGTGTGCAGGAGTTCATTAGGCCAGTTCCGGTAGGCGTCACATCATGCTTGCGTAGTGTGTACATTTGCGCTTGCTTTACGCATATCGGCCCGTGTCATGTATCCGCTGATCAAGGCTATTTCACCACGCAGATGCCCAAGTTTCATATACGTGAACATGCGCTGCCTTGATACGTGAATGTGTGACGGTACCTTGAGGTGTCTCAGAAGTTTAGTTTTGTCGCTGCTGATCCGCCAGCTTTCGATTCCCCTCATCTCGAAAGAAAAAAATTCCTTTCCCTCAAAGCTTTCTTCTAAGAACGGAGGAAATTGGTGACAATATCATAGACAGAAAGAAAGAACATACGGCAGAGATAGTAAGAAAGGAATGAGTTATACAGGCAAGAGTTTCGGAAAGTCAAATAACCCAAAATGTGATTTTTCATATCGTTTCCATCAGGACGAAATTCTATGAGAGTTTCTTGACTCATTGTATGAGGAGTTAAATATGTGCAGGTATAAAACATCATAAATACTTAAATGCAGACGACCTGATAAAAGAAGAAATTAAAGGTAAAATTCAAAGCTTTTCCTGCGTCGACTGTCAACATAACCAAAGATCGACAATTTGATTCAGCGAAAAAATGTTAACCCCTCTGAAGATTAATAAAAACCCTCTGGGAATGGAGAAGCTCTCCTTTCAGTATCTTTGAAAATACCGGGAAATTTCTTGTCCTGATTCATTTGTGTCAAATTGAGATTTCTATATAAAGGGCATCAACACTTTGCGGTTAGATCAATTAACATTTACCCATGAGCCTGAACAATAAAATTATGGATGTAAAATAAGGACTGCAATGGCAGAAAATATGTTTGTTTGTATGGTGTTTTTACGTTACATGGAACCAATGGTTATTCAGCAACGGAACCAACGGCTTTATGTGACTTCCTAACCACGTCGAGAGTGAACTTCTATTTAACCCCATAGTGGAATGCCCGAGAATCGAACTCGCGGCCACCGAGGTGGCAGACGAGGACCATACCGATCACGCCACTGAGGCGCTCAACAGAAAATATGGAACAGTGATGAGATAAAATGTGTTATAACGCAGATTTATACAGGGTACGTTTATACAGTCCAATTGATTTACTCCGTTCGGTGATGTTGAATTTCGTGCATGAATCATGATACCTCAGATCTGAGTTCCCGGAGTTGTGAAGCATGAAACTGATATCAATATGAAGATCTTGGATCATTTTTATTGTGCAGCCTAAAAACATACGCATCATGCTTTTTATTTTCTTTAAATTGGTGTTGGCCTGCATAAGCGATCCGATATAGACTACATTAATTGAAATGAAGCATAACTTCTGCAGCCAGTTGCGATGTTAGGTTATTAATTCATCATTTTCCTGCATGTAGACCTTTTCTAACCCCCAACAAAAACAAGAACAAAGTAATTCTAATGCATATTCCCCGAGTAAGCAAAAAATAAATGGTGTGCATGTTAAACAGTACAGAAAAATTATTTTGATAAAACATAGCGTATTTATTTAAATTTTCGTTGGTGATACAACGCTCTGTTTGTCTGTAGATTTAGCAAATTTTAATTTTTTGGGTGTGTAGTGAATGTGGGCTATGTTTGTATTCAGTTATTTTGTGTTTCCACTTACAACTGAGAATGAATGTGTTTAATTTGCGTCCATTTTATTTGAGCCTTGTTGTTAGTATGAGTAGTACTAAGTATAAGTATTAATTACGAAGATGACTACACATTAAGTTAGGAGTAAAATATTGTCAGTATGTAAACATCTGCAAAGGTCTATTAATGCAATTACTAAGTGGGCTGATGAGAATGGTTTTAAATTCTCCTCTTCCAAAACAGTTGCAGTAAGAATTACCAGATGCCGGCGTGTGGAAGAAGCTCTAAAGATTAATGTAAAAAAAACTTTGAATATTTTAAAGGTTGTTTCTGGTTTTAGTTGGGGGGCTGATAGAAAATCCCTTTTGAGGCTATATGACTCGCTGTGTCGCTCCAAGCTAAACTATGGCTGTCAGATCTATTCCTCAGCTTGTAAAACCAAGCTAAAGGAATTGGATGTTGTACAGAACATGGGGTTGAGAATATGCTCAGAGGCTTTTAGAACTTCTCCTGTCGACACAGATCATCTTCCTCTTGATCTAAGAAGGCAAGAGCTAGGGTTGCGATACGTGGCTAGAATGAAAAGTTCTCCCAAAAATCCCTCCTTTCTTAGAGCATGACGTTACCCATGCCAATTATGTGAAGATTTATACAGATGGATCAAAGTCAGATAGTGGTGTTGGGTGTGGAGTTATCTTTGGTGATACAGCATATGCAGCTAAATTACCTGACTTTGCATCAGTATTTACTGCCGAATTAACAGCCGTAGTCTCTGCCCTAGATTTAGTTCTTCAAAGTAGTGACAGTAATTTTGTCGTATACTCGGATTCTAAAGGCCCTTTAGAAGCTATAAAAAACTTAATAGCTTTCATCCGTTAATCCAAAAACTTCAGGATTCGCTTTTTCGCATATATTGTCTGCGTAAGTCAGTCTCTTTTTGTTGGGTCCCTTCTCACGTGGGGATTCACGGAAACGAGGCTGCAGACAAGGAAGCAAAAGCTGCTAGCGCTTTGCCAGAAACAACCTTCAGGAAAGTGCCTCATACAGACCTAAAAGGTCCTATTAGGTCTTATGGTCTTATGTATAAAGTAAAGGGCAAGAAAGATGGACTTCTCCTCTTCTTGCCAATAATAATAAGTATAGAAATATTAGGAAGAATATACTGCCGTGGAATTCGTCATTCCAGCTTGACAGACGAACAGAGGTTATTTTAATGAGATTAAGGATTGGGCACACTTATTTAACCCATCAGTTTATTTTAGAAGGAAGCAGCCCACCAGTGTGTGCTTATGTGACGTAATACTAACAGTGGAACACATGCTGATGGTTTGCCCAGATATTTTAACCAAAGGGAAAGATATTTCCAGGGTAAATCCTTCTCAAATATCTTGGGCGATGACGCAGATATTTCTGCTCTGATCTCCTTTTTATAGTGTATAAATTTTTTTAATAATATTTAGATAATTATTTATATACCATACAGATTTTTAAGGACATTAAACTATTTTTGAATATATATTAAGCCATTCATTAAACATCATATTTTTAATTTTATTTTATTTTAATTAATTCACATCTAATTTTATGAATTATTACTTTCACTTATTCATTAATTCATTTACCATAATTCAACTTATTTAACCTTCATTACGGCGCTGAATGGCCGTCTTGGCCCCATTGCCTGGCTCTTCATGTTTACCCCAATCTTTTTGGAAGTGGGCGCTGGATTGTGAGGATATGCGAAGTATTCAGGTCCATTCATATCATCATCAAGGTTCATTACGTAAAGTAGAGAAGTCAAAGCGCGAATTTCCTTTCATTTCCTCTCGTGGCCTTGAACGATGTTTTCCACTCGGCACACTTTTGAAGCTCTCCTCAGGAATATCGTTTCCATCCACCCACTTTGGTAGAACAGTTCAATTTTGGCCAAGTAACATTTACAGCATTTCAACGACGATTTTTTTAAAATTCATCAGTTGCTTTTATTAAGTTATGTTTTGTCCTTTAAGATAAAGAGACTGACTACATTTAACCAAATCTCCGCAATGAGTTGCTTTTTTCTTTTTGACACAAATGTGTCATCATTGAAAGCTTCGATTTGTACATATGATTTATATTAGTTTCCTCGGGAATACCTTTCTCCCCTTAAATATTATCATCTTTGAATGGAGAGAGAGAGAGAGAGAGAGAGAGAGAGAGAGAGAGAGAGAGAGAGAGAGAGATTGCTTGCTGCTTAAGAAATACTCCGTTGCCAACAACCGTTTGATATTATGAAATTCATATGAAAGATGGACGGTTTTGACTAGTCTGCATTACTTATTTTGGTTCCTATTACAATTTAGGCCAAGATTTGTATTTGTTTCCTGGGGAAATTCACCTGTGACATCAGGAAAGATACTACCGTAGAATATATCATTCATCATTCGTCCGATTACCGTCATATGATAAATAAACACATTCAAATTGAGAACTCTGTTTTCGATTATTTCATTTTCTTATTCCATTTTTCACGTCGTTTACTGCGTCCAATGTTGTTTGGTTTGGTTTGGCCAGGTAATGAGTTTTGGTTTTTAGGTCACTGTACACTGTCTGCCTCTCCTTTTATCTTTTTAACTAGGTTAAAGGTGTTGGCTCGAAGATTGTAAGGATAAGTTACACACACACACACACACACACACACACACACACACACACACACACACACACACACACATATATATATATATATATATATATATATATATATATATATATATATATATATATATATATATAAAATAAGCGAATACCACAGGAAAATGATAGTAAAAAATCTAAGCGCTTTCGTCTTACTAAGACATTGTCGAGGAGCTAATGAAATACAATTGGAGAGAAAGGTCTCAGGTACACAACAAGATTAAGAATACCAGTGGTTAATTGTCAAAAGGGTAAAAATTAAAAGAGATAATCCAGGATTATCGGATATGCAACACGGTCACAAACCTAAACAGATTTGACCCTAACCGAAATTACAAAGTATCTTACAGCCCAAAACGTAAAAACTGAATATATTAATTTTGTTGCTTATATTTATCTACAACTTTTTTCATTATGAAAGCATCAAGTTTAAATAAACCAAGACTTGAATTTAGAACATTTCTATTTTTTGACTTGATGAAACAAGATTCAATGATATTCCTTTTAACTGTGTCATTACATGGGATTAAGGCTCTTGCTTGACTCCAGTTAATAGGATGATCTAAATCTCTCGTATGTACAAATAATGCATTCGATATTTGCCCAGTTCTCACAGAATATTGATGCTGTATGAGACGTTGTGAAAGAGATTTACGGGTCTCTCCGTAATAGACTTTATCACACTTTATGCAAGGAATTTCATATATGCAGCCTGGAAGATCTTTAGGAGAATTTTTTATACTAAACTCTTGACATTAATATTACTGAAAACAACATTTATGTTAAAAAGCTTTAAAATTCTAGGAATATCTAAAAACCTTTCATCATATGGTAATTTTAGAATGCTATGCTTACTAGATTCAAGTTTGTCATTAGTTTAATAAAATGTTTTTCTAGCTCTTTTCCATGCCACATCTACAAAAGTCCTTGGATATTTAAGTTTCAATGCAATGTCATAAATAGTTTTAATTTCAGGGTCAATAAACTGCGGGCTACAGATACGTAAAGCCCTTAGGAACATCCCAGAAAAAACAGAGAATTTAACATTTTGATGGTGATTGGAATAGTAATGAACACACACACACACACACACACACACACACACACACACACACACACACACACATATATATATATATATATATATATATATATATATATATATATATATATATATATATATATATATATATATATATATTTAAGTCCTTTCGCTTTGCGATAGACTTTTTTTTGTGTTCTCCTTACGACTGTCATTCGTAAGTATTTCTGGTTCCTCCCATCTCCTTGGGATATCTTAGTAGAGTGGTTCTTCTTAATAAAGGAGATGATTCAAACAGATAAGTTGAACAGAGATAACAACTTTATTCTGTAACTCCATACTAGGAGATGCAGCTCGGTCGGAAGACCGATATGTTTGAGGGTTGGCACAGAACTGCCATTCTAAAGCATCGCGTCGATAGCGGAACATTAGCTATCTCAGCGATTCATATAAAAACATACGTAGTCCGCCGGCTCGGAAGTTACAAGTTTCCGGCGTAGGTTAACAGGTCAACCGCTTCCATGGAAGTTGTTGTGCAAAGTTATCATTAACATAAAATGTGACAAAGCCTCAGAGCTAGACCAGGCTACTGCAGACAGCGCATAGCGTAATCTAGATCTGCTTTGGTCACGTAGGACCCTCCTAATGCCATGACCTCAGGTCATGTGTTTGTATTTACAGATCCTGTAAACTGAATAAATGTATTTATTACATTAGGCTCGGACTGCTACCTATTCAAGCCTTGAATAACAAAAAAAATTACTTTAAACATTGTTTCATAGGAGCGTGCTCGTAACATACGTCTAGGTATAACATAATAAGGGATTAAATGCATAAAAAGGTTCTGTTACATACCCTTGTTTGACATATTCATAAACAAAGATAAATGCATGGAAAATATAGATCCATGTTTGGTAATAATAATGATTAGGTACCCAAAATAATAAAAAGTAAAAAATCAAAAGACAAATGTATACATGATTAATATGATAATAGGTAACCTGATTAAGAATAATGGTTACTAAATAATGATTATAGCATGATCATGGATAATTGTTAAAGAGTACTTGTCACTCTTTGTAATAGATAAATATAATTGTACAATGGTATAATAGTATAACTATGTAATTCTGCACAAATGCAATATATAGGGCTGATATATTTTATTATGGTGCCCGAAAAATACCTTTAGGAATATATTAATGTATAATATTGGGCTATAATGTTTTATTAGGTGCCCGGGAGATACTTTAACTGTTCAAATGCAAAGGCGTGAGTCTTTCTTGTCCTACATTTTTGCCAGCATACGGACCGCTTTTCACACACAACACAATTCCAGACAATTCCCTAGGCACAAACTGAAGTGGCCAGGTTCAGGCGGCCCTAAACTCAAACGACTTGAGTTTAACGGGTACGTCATCTAGACGGGCCAATACGTTCCCTTGGAGATCCTTCTGTTTACGCCTCAGCCTACGCCAAGCAAAGATGTTGACGGCGATAACCAATATGGCCGTCACGCTGAACACGGCTAGCAGAATGTAGTAGCGAAGATTTTCTCCACCTGCATAAGTCGGTGACGCGTGGGTCATCTCAGCCAGTTGCGTCAAACGATGAGCCACCCCGCGCGTTGTATGGGAGAGGTAGTGATGGGATGATTGTAGATGCCCAAGTGTAGTTCGCAAAATACGCCTTCTCACGTATTATCGTGTTGACCCCCCTGACGGTGTAGTTTGTAGATGTCCCCGTACAACCATCGGCTGCTACAAAGATAGGGGCATGGGCGGTGGTACCGTCCGGACACACTACGTCGAATCCGGCTTTATTGTAACGGATCCAGGAACCATTATTCACCTGTAATGTAATTTTTTATTACCGTAAAAGGGATAAAGTTTCCCCCCCAGACAAAACCTTCGCTTGTATGAGAGAGAGAGCCGTTTATCACTATGCCTAACTCACATGAATCCGTTGATATAGGATAGAATCAAAAGGAGTCAGCTGTACAAATTTTATTATTCATGGCTTCTGAACAGTGAGCGAGTTTATCTAAGTCTATAATGACTGTAAATGATTTCCTTATCAGAAGAAATCAGTACATGCCCCGTCAAATTGGATATTACTGGACTTGAGTTATTCGTCATGAAAGTAGGAAACGGTGCTATTTTGTATGATTGCCAAGCATCGGAAGAATCAAAAGGAATTGTGATCATAATTCTATAATTTTCAACGCTGACTGATATTAGGCTATAATAGAACTCTACTTTATGGGCGTCTAATAAAGGAATATAACCTAGTTTCTCCCGTCCGTTTTCCAAAGTTAACGTCAGATCTTTAATAGGCATGAGGTGAGGAGATAACACACCCTTTGTTGCTAACGTAATCGCTTCTACGTAATCTTTTGACTTTTCAATAAAATGTGATATTTTCACACGGATATGATCTATTTCGAACTATAGTAAGCTAATGTAGCCAGCAAATGTTGAACTTCCATGACCTGGATCGATATTATTTGAATGTTCATTAACGATACTCATTATTTGATTGATTGAAGTTAACTGGCTGCGAAGTTCAGACAAAGCCAATTCGGTTTTGTGTTGCAAAAACTCTATTCTTTTATTTTGATAATTTATCTTAAGGCGATTTGAAATTCCTAAGCCTAGATTCGCAACTGATCCTAAGATGTTTAGTCCAGCCAGAATAAGCGGGTTGCCGGCGTTCGAGAGTAATTGTGCCGCACAGACCACATCAGCAGGTCACGAGCAAGTTCTTCTGCCTCGGCGGTTTTATTTTGTATGTCATAAGACAACATTTCCGCGACGCTTAGTGTTTGAGCTAGCGAAATCTCTGAGTTAGCATGAAAATTACGTTCGTGCATTTCCTTAAGCGAAATAGCAAACCTCATCAGGTCATTCTTTAAGTTAAGGACGTCATCTTCAGGCAAGAATATTGCATGCATATCTACTTCTATAACAATATTACTTGACACGATGAATACATCATCTATTCTCTCGATAATCGAGCCATGATTAAATTCTATTTCTTTCGTCCTAGCGCTCTTTCCATACAACAAAGATGTCTGAATACAATATCACTCCTAACAATAACAGATTCATTTTTGAAACCTGCAATGAGTAAAACATATGTAATAACTCGCGTAAAAGAATAGGTTTACATACAATATGATTAATAGATATATATATAAATTATTATACAAGTTTCATAAATACAACCATTTTTTCCCTCACTCCATCTACCTTTCTTTAGATTCTGATATGTGCCAATGGGACTATTCTCACATCAGTGGGTTTGGATACATTTTGAACCCTAAATCTATTGGCCGTTAAATTTTCTAAAATGTTAAACGGGCCTTCAAACTTAGGTGTCAGTTTATAATTTAAACCTTTACGTACGTATACTTGTATGTATACCTGATCGCCCACGGCATATGTTCTAGCTATTTTATCATGATTTTTTTTTCATTATTATTTGTGCTTCTTCTAGATTCTTACGAAGTATATTATATCGACTTATGCTTGCATCCATAACATCCTTTAGAGGATTTGATAAATTAGTTGTAGGCGTTAAGATGTGGAAAGGCGTTCTAGCCGGGATACCGTACAGTGCCTCGTGCGGTGTCATTTTAATAGACACATGATACGAGTGATTAAGTGTGCTTAGTACCGCAGGTATGGCAATGTCCCAGTTGGGGTCTGCCCCCCCTAAGGTGACCCTTAAAATGTTTAAAACCTTACGATTTGCCCTTTCCACTAGCCCATTAGATTCTGGGTGATAGATCATGGTATTGATTTTCTTTATACAAAGGAATTCGCACAAGGAGTTAAGGAAATGATTATTGAACTCCCCGCCCGAGTCTGATATAATGATGTGTGGAATTCCATGTTTACAAATGTAGCACTCGTAAAACTTCCTAGGCGCACTCGACCGCGGTTTTTTGTTTTAGCGCTATAAGTTCTGTATATCGAGTCAAAGCGTCTATAATTACTAGGAGGTGCTTATTTCCTCTGTCTGACTCGTAAAAATCTGTTAATAAATCTAAATGTACTCTTTCAAAGGGTTGATTTGGCACGGGGTAAGCCCCTAGGCTGACAGGTGTCTTCGTGTGCCCTTTGTATTCTTGACAAGTGCGACAATTTGCTATGTGCTTTTTTATATCTGTAAGCATCGTATGCCAATAAAATAAGGATTTGGCTTTCTGTGACATCAAGGAATAACCCGGGTGTCCATGCAGTGGATTTTCATGCAACCATTTTAAGACAGTGGGTATGAGTGAGATAGGCACCACCACCTGGTTGTTATTCAACTGCGGTGTGTTGCGGGTTTTCCTCGTCACGGATCTACACAGGATATTGTCCCTTATGATATAATTCTGCTGCTTATACTTTATGTATTCCTTTTCCTTCGGATTTCGTTTAACGCAATGATGATTTTTTCTATTTGCGGATCTTTTCTTTGTTGCTGTCTCGTAATAGTTCAGCACTCCAGCCCAGATCTTCCTGTTCAGATATAGTTTTAACAATGGGCGTGGAGGTTGAGATATCTATTAATTCAGCTAATGGCTCGGTACAAGATGAAGAGGGGTTGCGTGATAATGCGTCAGCAATGATATTTGCTTTCCCAGGTAAATACCCGATCCTCGCGCCGAAGTCCTGAATGATCATGTGCCACCGAGTTCGCTGGGGCTGTGACTAAAGCCTTTAAAGAAGTCGGTTAGGGGCTTATGATTAGTGAGAACCTTGACGGGATAACCGTATATTATGAATTTAAAATGCACGAGTGAATTAACAATAGCGAGCCCTTCCTTGTCTATTACTGCATATTACTTTCGGAAGGTCTCAGTTTACGTGAATAAAAAGATATAGGGAAAAAACCGTTTATCATATTGTTGAAGCAATACCCCACCTACTCCTAGGTCTGAGGCGTCTGTTGCTATGAAAAATTCCTTACCGAAGTCAGGAAATTTCAAGATAGGAGAAACTACACAGTTCATCTTTCAATTTATCGAACGCCTGTTGATGAATTTCAGACCATACGAAATCTACGCCCTTTTTTATAAGATCGGTTAGGGAGCGGCTATGATTGAGTAGTTGCGTATAAAGCGGCGGTAGTTAGCCGCCTACAGCCTAAAAATTGCTGTATTCCCTTGACGTTAGTAGGTATCGGAAAGTTACGATACCAACACCTTATCATGGACGACTTTAAGGACCTTCACTAGAAACCGTGAAACCTAAATAGACTAGTTCTGTTTTAAAAAATTCACACTTAACTTATCTTTACCCTTAAATTATGCTGCCTTAGTCTTTGTAGCACTAACTCTAATTTACGTAAATGTTCTTCTAATGTGTTGGAAAAGATTACTAGGTCGTCCATGTAGGCATGTAGGATATCTCCTAACAAGTCTCCAAACACGATGTTTATCATACGAGTAAAAGTTATAGGAGCACAACGTAAACCAAAAGGCATACGCAAAAATTCATAATGTCCCCTGGCTGTGCTGAAGGCAGTGTATGGGATACTCTCTTGTTCCAACGGAATCTGATGAAATCCCTTTAGTAGGTCTAAGCTTGTGAAATATTTGTTCTGACCTAGTAAAGATAGGATATCATCGGTACTGGTACTGGGAATCTGTCAGGGATTGTTTCTTCATTTTAAACGACGAAAATCTACGCATATCCGCCAAGTTCGATCTTTTTTCGATACTACTATTAACGGAAAATTATAAGGGCTGTTTGATTTCCTAATGACTCCTTCTTTTAGCATTTTACCTACTTCCTCTGTTATCTCATTCTGAAATTTCATAGGAAGTCGGTACGAAGGTACATAGATTACTTTCTGTTTGTCCTTGAGCCTTATTTGATGCTCGATGACATCCGTTTTTCCTAAGGTTCCATCCGTAGTGGAAAAAACATCATGATATTTAGTTAAAAGATTCAAGAATTTCTGCTGAATTTCTTCTTCTTGAATGTCCTTATTGATTTTGTTCTTTATAGATTGCAAAAGGGATTCATCCGCAACTGATTGAGCGTGATTTATCTCAGCTACGGTAAGAATGCGATGTTTATAAACTTCGGCATCCAAGATATGTTGATTTTTGTGGATTACTAAAGTGGTATTCAAATGATTACAGACTTCGATGTTACATTGTTGTTGTGAGCCGACTGTATAAATGGCTTGTGTGACGGATAATCCGTGTGTTTTTCAGAGTTTCGGAAAGGATTAATGTTTCAGATCCTGGCAAGGTTCTCTTTACACGCACTAATATGTTCGAAGTTACGTTAGGCTCGAGAGTTTGCGTGCAAGCTGATATTACGGGTGAGCGAGAGTTCTGTTGGGTTGCCTGTATTATTCTTGGTTCATGAGACAGGTGATTGGTTCTGTAATGTAAGTGACAACTCTGTCTGTCTCTTTATTATCTAAAACTGATTTTAGGGTATTAGAAGACCTATAGAATTTCCCTTTGATATACACGCCGTGTTTTGCAGGTGCTAAGATAATATTTTGAGTGCCCATAGACGGGTATCCGATAATTACTGCGGGATACATATTAATGTTTTGTACAACGATAAAGGTATCAGCAAACGTGCGCTTACCGACCTTGTACTGTACATGAGTTACGCCTACAACATTTAATTCATTATTCCCTATGCCTGAGAGCCTTATTCCGGACTTTTCTATAGGGAAATTTGAAAAGAGTAAATGATGAGTCCTTAAAATCCATGATATTACGTGGACTACCAGAATCAAAGAACAAAGTGAATGACTTATGGTCCAAATTTACTGCATGTAAGGTTGGTCGCAACTCGTTTTGACTAATAATTGCATGAATTTGTTGCAAATCTACGGGAACCTGCACAGATTTTTTGGATTCGGCCGTGTGTTTCATAGAAAATCAATTGCCTCACAATGATCTGTAAATGATTAAACTGATTATTTGATACAAAAGATGTTGATATTGATGACCCAACATCGCCCTCTCCCCCCTTGGAGTGAACTACGTGGTATTTGTTTTGTTTATCACACCTTGAAAATTCGCTTGCCCTTGCGAGTTCTGGCTAGACGGCCCAGGAACAGAGGTACCTGAAGCACGATTTGTTTGTTTCTGCTGTTGTGCAGAATTTCCGTTTGGTTGTTTCTTCTTATAGTACTGAGGACCCTTCTTTTTATTTGCACTGGCAACTGGTTGCGTGTTTGTGGCATTCTGCTGTTGATTCCTCGAGTAGCAACGGTTATATGAATGAGTTGAACTATTGTGTATTGAACAAAAACGCGTCCGACAGTCTGAAATCATGTGACCTGGTCGTTTACAGTTATAACAAACCATCCCTGCAACTTGATTATTATTATGTACCACATTTACTTGTTGTGGCTTGTTCTCATTTTTTGCAAAAACTTGAATGAGCGAAGGATTTAGGTCAGTACATTTAGACATGTGTTTTTTGATTTGTTTATACACATCTAATTCCGTACTGTTGGGCTGCAATTTTTTGTCAAAACACCGCACTAACGCTTCAGGCAACATTGTAGTGATAGACGTAAGGTAGATCAAACGGATAAAATCTTTCACGTTGATTTTGGCACTCGTAACCCACCCGGAGTTACTTAAACTAACTTGATATTCATTTAGCCGGTCGGCAATTAGCGCCGCCCGCTCGACAACATTAAGCTGAGTCATGGAGGCTTGGTTAAGGATATTTCTCAATGCCAATACTACATCTAAAGCCTCTTCACCCCCATACACGGCACGTAATCTGATTTTGAACTCGTCCCATGTAAGCGCCTCTTGGAAAGAAACCCCCCTTAGATAAGCACTTGCGTCTCCTTTAGCAAAGTCTATGAAGCTTTTTGCCTCCTGTAATTGTACTGCTGGGTCTGTGATGCTTTTTGCATTTAAATGAGCGTCTACAGATGAGATCCATGCCTCAACATTTTGAGGCAGGAACCCATTGACCCGACCTTGAAAAGGGACAATTGCTGACCTCGCGCTAACGAGAGTCACCACATTGGGGTTTCCAGCCGGAGTAGTTGCCATTTCCACTTTCACTTTTTTCTTATCAATTCTATTCCTTGCGATCCTATCAAAATATCTATAAGAGTACACTCGACCACTACGTAAACGCATATGCAATGTACTGTATAAATGTGTTATAATAATAGGAAAATCCCCCAAAAGATACAAAAATACAGATAATTTGATAAAATATTATACGGAGAATTCCTGCAAGAAACGATTAACAACAACGAGAAGAGAAAAAAATTAATCTGCGGGCGAGAACGCGTAGTTGAAGATTGATTCTGTAATGAAGGAAGATTAATATGGCGAACAACTCACCCCCAGAATACTGGATGATCGACTCCTGATGAACAACACTTCACTGAGGAAAAGACCTGAATAGATAAAATGGTACTTAGCTCCAGATTATATTGCGAAGGATTGTTGACATGGGATGACGTCTCAGTTCCTGTCTAAGTCTCGCGTCGGAAGTCGTGATGACGTCACGGTCTTCTCTCGGTGCACGATGCGTGGAGAAGTCCAAGATTGATGAAGTCACAGCCTCCGTCCTTGCACTACTGCCTCTAGCTCTACTCTCTGCGTCCTTGCTCGTGATCGCGTGATGTTTCCTGTGTTTGTTTTCTTCTTTCCGTTGATGTTCGATGCTGCTCTCGTCCGGTGTAGATTCTCGAAGATAAATGACAACAGTCGCTCAAACGTCGGTGTTAATTCTTGTATTCTTCTCGATGAAGGACATATCTGCGTCTTCATAAACTGTTGCGTTGATTGAAGATCCCGTTTCCTCTGTTTAGTTTTGATGTTGAAGGTGGAAGTTGGTTCTTGTAGACTTCGGTCGGCTGATATGGGTCTTGTTAATTTTATTCTTCGTCATACGCTGCCACCACATTTAAGTCTCTTCGCTTTGCGATAGACTTTTTTTGTGTTCTCCTTACGACTGTCATTCGTAAGTATTTCTGGTTCCTCCCATCTCCTTGGGATATCTTAGTAGAGTGGTTCTTCTTAACTAAAGGAGATGATTCAAACAGATAAGTTGAACAGAGATAACAACTTTATTCTGTAACTCCATACTAGGAGATGCAGCTCGGTCGGAAGACCGATATGTTTGAGGGTTGGCACGGAACTGCCATTCTAAAGCATCGCGTCGATAGCGGAACATTAGCTATCTCAGCGATTCATATAAAAACATACGTAGTCCGCCGGCTCGGAAGTTACAAGTTTCCGTGTAGGTTAACAGGTCAACCGCTTCCCATGGAAGTTGTTGTGCAAAGTTATCATTAACATAAAATGTTGACAAAGCTCAGAGCTAGACCAGGCTACTGCAGACAGCGCATAGCGTAATCTAGATCTGCTTTGGTCACGTAGGACCCTCCTAATGCCATGACCTCAGGTCATGTGTTTGTATTTACAGATCCTGTAAACTGAATAAATGTATTTATTACACACACACACATATATATATATATATATATATATATATTATATATATATATATATATATATATATATATATATACAATTTTGTCACATCACTGTGGTTCAAATCCATGAATAAATTTATTTTAGTATACTATGTTAACCGAGGGGAATTTTTTAGTTAATAACAATTTCGTCCTCTTGTGGATTCGAACTAGCGTACATAGAAAAATAAGGACTTCAGTTACATCTTTATCGAGCAAGCCTGGTTACAAAGGTCGCTGAAGTCTTGATTTCTTCTCTTGCACTGGTTCGAATCCACAAGAGGATGTAATTATCATCAACTAAAAAATTTCCTTTGTTTAACATATATGAAAATATATTAATTCGAGGTAGGGTGAACTGTATATTAAAGGACATTTGTAGCTTAATGCATATATCTATGTATATATAAACCAAAAAATGTCTGTTTTTATGGACGCTATACAAATTCACATTTCCTGGCCGATTTTGGTGAGAATTTAAATTAAAGTCAATATCAAACCAGGGAAAGTCATTATAAAAACAGAATGGAAGAGGGTGAAATGTAAAAATTACTGAAAACAACAGATATTAGAGTCTAATCCGTAGTTTTTGAGGTCGCTGAGAAAAATAGTGACACTCCTGACGCCCTTCAAGTCCAAGTTTAGCCCTGACGTGGGAGCAGTGAAAAGGGGTTACAAGTAAAAATAACCAAAATTCACATGTATTAGTATTTAATCCATAGTTTTTTAGGTTGCTGAGATGAAAGTGACACTGCTAATGCCCTTTGAGTCTAAGTTCAGCCCCGATAGGAAAGGGGGTGAGAAAGGGCAAAAAAAAAAAAAATGTAAAAAATGATGGACATTAGTGCCAATCAATAGTTTTTCAGGTAAATGGCATAAATAGAGCCACTCCCAATGCCTATCAAGTCCAAGTTCAGCCCCAATAGGAAAGGGAGGAGAAATGATGAAATATAAAATGTCAAAAATGCTGGACAACGTAACTTAAGCACCTATCTTAAAAGGGAAGGGAGAGAGTGAGAAAAAGAGAGCAAGAGGGAGAGGAGAGCAAGAGGGAGAGGAAGTGATAGAGAGATAGAGAAAGAGAGAGTAGAGGGGTCTGGGAGGAGAGAGAGTTTATCAGTTGTCATCCTGATACATATTATGGAAAAGTACAGAGAGAAGCAAAAGGACTTGCATATGGCCTTTATAGACCTTGAGAAGGCATATGACAGAGTAACACGTCAGGAAATATGGAGATATCTCAGGGAGAGAGGAGTAATGGAGAAGTTTGTCAGAATGATCAGGGAGATGTATAGAAATGTAAAGACCAGCGTCAGATCTACAGTTGGAAGAACAGAAAATGTCCAAGTTGGAGTCGGGCTACATCAGGGATCTTCTCTGAGGCCACCTCTGTTTAACATCGTCTGGGATGTGTTAAAAGAGGATGTCAGGGAGGAGCCACCATGGTGTCTGCTCTATGCAGATGACATAGTCTTGGTAGCCGAGAACAGGGAAGAACTGGAGGGGAAGCTTGAAAGATGGAGATATGCCTTGGAGAGAAGAGGTTTAAGAATAAGCAGGAAAAAGACAGAATATATGACAACCAAATTGGATGGCAACCAGCAAACAACAATCAAATTAGGCGGAGGAAACATCAAAAGGGTTCATAAATTCAAGTACCTTGGCTCAGTGATTGACAATGAGGAAAACATGGAGGAGGAAATTAACAACCGGATTCAGTGTAGTTGGAACAACTGGAGGAAGGTGTCTGGTGTCATATGGGATAGGAAAGTCCCTATAAGATTAAAGGTCCGAGTGCACAAGGCAGTGGTCAGGCCAGCAATGACATATGGATTGGAAGCAGCACCACTAAGGAAAACAGGGCAGAAAGTTGGACATAACCGAGATGAGGATGCTTAGATTGATGAGCGGAGTAACCAAAAAGGACAGGGCTAGAAATGAACATATTAGGGATACAGTAAAGGCCACTGAAACATCAAAGAAAGTGCAAGGGGCAAGGTTAAGACGGTATGGCCACCTGATGAGAAGAGAAGAGCAACACATGGCAAGAGAAGTGATGGACGTGGACGTGGAGGCGGATGGAACACGAAGAAGAGGAAGACCTAAGACCAGGTGGAGAGTTTGCATTAGAAATGATATGAGGGAGAAGGGAGTACGGGAGGAAATGACACAGAACAGAGGTAGATGGCAGAGACTCATTAAAAACAGCGACTCTGAATAGGGATAAAGCTGGGAAGAAGAAGAAGATTCAGAGTTTTCCATGGCAGTGTTGCGTTGGTCAGCTAAGGCAAGATATTATATCTACAAGGACTCCTAACACATGGATGAGGATTATATAATATTACAAGACAATTATAAGATAATTTCAAAATGTTAGATTGAATACAAACACAAATGATTCTCTAAGCAAGTTGAGTTAAGTATGTAAATGTACTTGTAAAAGCAGGAAAAACATTGCTATCGTGGTTACATAAGTTTTATTTAGTCCTCTAACCTATGCTCCCCCTGATCCCAACTCCTTGACGGATCCACTGCAGAGAGAGTATGCCCCTTTATGCCTATGCTCTTTGCTGTGGATCCAACTGAACATTGGGACCTTTAACTCCTTTACTCCTCCTCTTTTAAATTTTCCCATTTCCCTCCTTCTTTCGTTGACGACCTTGGCATAGTTTTGGACTATTGAACTGACTGCTCTTTTAACATGATGGGGTGGAGTTGGACGACATGCCACTCCACCCATAAAACTCGAGTACCTGACATGGTTGAGCGAAGGGAAATTTTTATGTCAAACCATGCCCACAGTGCTGGGTCCGATCTCATGGGACTGACGACCTTTAAGGCATTGTGGGTATGGCGTATATCCAGGTGAGTGTCCCAGGGTAGTTACCACTGTGTAACAGTATTGCTCCTCCCCCAGTTGGGCCTCCCTGGTGAGAGGGACCTCATCCTGGACGAATTTTACAATTTTATTATATGGAAAATTTAAAAAATATCCCTACGACTTCTGGCACGAATTTGGACCAATCTAACGGAAGCTCAAATCACAAAGACCAGGTTGGTATTAAAACATTAATACCATATATTAAACCAAGGAAATATCAGTACCGTCATGACCCAACCTTGATTCACTTTGACTCCCTCTTTGGGAGTGGAAGTTGGTCAAGGTTTCTAACCATGGAAGCTGAACAAAATATTTCAGCCTTGAAATTAGAAAATTTTTTACTA
The DNA here is from genome assembly GCF_015104395.2 of Macrobrachium nipponense. Taxonomy (NCBI): domain Eukaryota; kingdom Metazoa; phylum Arthropoda; class Malacostraca; order Decapoda; family Palaemonidae; genus Macrobrachium; species Macrobrachium nipponense. The sequence continues at coordinate 130,521,545 of NC_087202.1, forward strand.
AACCGACATCCAACGACAGAAATGTCTTTCAGAAAAATAAAAGAGAAGACTTGGCTTATAGAAGCCACAACAAAAAGCCAGTCAGAAGACTATTTGTCTTTAAAAATTATAGATACTATTAATGTTAAAGTGGAAAAGCATGACAATATGAACAGCATTCAGGGTACCATTGTACTTTCAGACAATAATGATGAACCAATTAATAAGAAAATGCTTTTAGACTCTTTGAAAAAGAGATACCCCAATGTTGAAGATTGCAAGGTATGTGATATTACAAGTAAAAGAGGCAGTAAACAAGTAGTAAAAATAGCAAAAATAAAATTTGAGGGTTCACAACTACCTCAAAAAATAAAAATTTTAGGACAAAATAGAGAGTTAAGACCCTATATTCCAAAGCCACTGCAGTGTCAAAATTGCAGCAAGTATGGACACACAAAGAAAAATTGCAGGAATGAACCGGTATGTGCTTACTGTGGATCTACAGAACACACCACCAAATGGAAGTGCGGTGAACCTAAGTGTGTAAACTGTGATCAGAATCATCATGCAAGATCCAAAGAATGCATGCATTACATATACAACACTGAATTAAAAATGTTAAAAGAAAGAACAGGCATGTCTATAACAGAGGCTAAATTAGAATTGAAAGTGAGAGGAATTCAAGATCCTGCTAAAAAACGTACATATTCTTCTATAACAGGAACCAGTAATGAAACAAAGAAACATACAGATAGAAGTAGCAAGATGCAGCAAAGTGGGTCTCAAGAAGAAGTCAGTAATATGCAGGAAAAAACTAAGATAGTAAAGAATCACGAAACAGGTGCAAATGAATTGGATAATATTCTATCAAATTCATTTGTGGTGTTAATGCAAATAGAAACACAAGAAGATACTACCACAGAGGTGGAAGGAGGAAGTTGTTTTGTACCGAAAATTAAAGAGAAAAAAAAGACCTTTAGAAAGAAAACCACCAAAAACAAAGAAACTAACTATAATTAGAGAAACATCAGTCAAACCAAAAACCAAAGATATGAAGAAAGAACAAAAACAAAATGAGAACATACCTTTATCTCCTAAAATAATAATAAAACCTATGGATGCAGAGATCCAAAACACCAAAGAAGTGGAGGAGAACCATACCATGGATGAAGGTGACTATATCAAGGGTGATGAGATTACTCCATCACCAATAATTGGTATAACAAGAACAAACAAAGCAGTAGATGTACATGACAACACATGTGGCTGCAATGATTGCTTCATTGCATTGTGCAATGATAAAAAAAATATAACAAAAGATTGCTTAACAAACATTATAAGAAATTTTATGAAATATAGAAAGAAAGAGGCCACCGATTTAAACACCCATGAAAAAGGATGTATGTGTATTGAACACTTAAAATATTATAAAGATAAACAACTGAATGTGATAAATAAAATTTTAGAAAAAATTCAAATTGATAATAATACAAAAAAAGAAAACAAAACACGACCGATGTAACATAATATTTTCAATAGGTATATTATACAATGGAACGTAAATGGTCTACAGACCAGATTACACCTGGGAGAAGTACAAATGTTATTAAAGGAATATGAACCTATGATATTGTGTTTACAACATGTCAATAATACAATACCAACAATAGGTAAATATACCTTAATATCAACATCACAGGAAGAAGGAAATTTAGGTACAGCCATATATGTACATAACAAAGTGTGTTATGACAAAGTACCGGTAAAAATTGCTGACCTCCAAATAACAGGTATTAGAATTCGAATTAAAAACGATAATTATATAATATATAATTTATACAATCAACCAAATAAACATTACGATATTGATAAACTTGGAGAATTTATTAAAAATGCCAAAGAACCTATAATAATAATAGGGGATTTTAATGCTCACAACCCAATATGGGATTGTAACTGTTCAAAATCAAATCGAACAGGAAGTAAAGTAGAAGAACTTACAGATTCAAATGACATGTGTTGTATAAATGATGATGAAGTTAGCACATATTATTCAAAAACACATGGAAAATTTTCCTTTGTAGACTTAACTCTCTGTTCAACAAATATAGTTGACAGATTAGATTGGAACACAATTGATGACTTGTACACCAGTGATCATTTCCCAATATTAATTTCCTTTTTACAAAATAATCCAGCAAAACATGTTCCTCACTATAACATCTATAAAGCAGATTGGGAGCAATATGAAATGCACACTTGAAGTATACCGCCATTTGAATATCTGAAAGATCATAATGAAACTAATAAGTTTCTTGTTAAGATAAAGCAATACCAAAATCAAAACCCCATCCAACAAAACACAAATTTCCGTGGTGGTCTGAAAAGCTAACAGGATTAATAAATATAAAACACTCAATAGGGAGACGATTGGATAATTTGAATAGAAAGTTCAGTAAAATAAATAAAACATTACCAATATTAGAAGGTACTTTACAAAAAATGACTATATTGTTGCTAGAAATTGATGCATTGAAGCCTATATACAACAAAATATCTGCAAAATTTCGAAAGGAAGTAATTCAAGGAAGAATAATTTCATAGAGGAAATATGTTTTAGATCTCTCTAATAATACTCCCATACAAAAAATATGGGAAAAATTCAGAAAAATAAATGGTACCCATGCGAAACCTCCCAGACATGCCATATTAAAAGACGGAAAAAGAATACTCGATCCAAAAGAAATAAGTAACATAATAGGAGAAAACTTAGCTAATATAAGTTGTGATAGAAATTTAGATGACCACTTCCGCACAAAGAAAAATAATGTAGAACTAATAACAATAAATTTTGAAACAATAGAAGACATATATTATAATAGGAAATTTAATATGGAAGAGTTGGAATATGCTCTCACTAACAGCAATAAATCTGCTCCTGGAGGTGACAATATTTGTTTTAAGATGATCTGCCACTTAGCACCTCTGGCAAAGACATACTTGTTACAATTTTATAATCATTTATGGCTTAGAAATTTATTTCCTGATGAATGGCGTAAAGCAATAATAATTCCTATCCCCAAAACTGGAAAAGTTCCAAGTAATACAGATAACTACAGACCAATTTCTCTAACAAGTTGCTTATGCAAGTTACTAGAAAAAATGGTAAATGCTCGATTAACATGGCACATTCGAGAAAATAAAATCTTGACTCCCACTCAATTCGGGTCACAGAGCAACAGATCTACATTAGATTCTCTCTCTAAGCTCGAAGACCATATTCGAAGAGGATTTGAGCGAAAACAAATAACTGTAGCAGTCTTTTTTGATATCGAAAAGGCTTATAATACTACCTGGAGGTACCCTATATTAAAAACTTTACAAAATAACAACATCCGTGGACATTTACCTAGGTTCATCCAAAACTTTTTAACAAATCGTAGTTTTCAGTTGAGAATTGACGATGTATTGTCGAGAACATTTCCACTTGAAAATGGTGTTCCACAGGGAAGTGTCCTTAGTAGCACACTTTTTACCCTGGCAATTAATTATATTAATAAAAATCTACCTACTGGAATGAAAAACAACCTATACATGGATGATTTTGCCATATATTATTCAGCCTCTCGTATTAAACATACAGAACGCATCATTAATAAAAGTATAATAAAAATAAATGTAGGGTTTAAATTATCCATAAATAAGACTCAAGCAGTAGTGTTTTATAAAGATAAAAGGTGGATGAATGGTGAAGTAATAGATTTAAAAATCAGATATCATAGTATACTAATTAGGCAAACTGCAAAATATTTGGGTTTAGTGTTTGACACTCACTTAAAATGGAAACTTCACATAACATACTTGAAATCAAAATGTAAAAAAAGCATTAAATCTAATTAGAAAATTATCAAACTCGACTTGGGGAGCCGATAGACAAACCCTTACATTACTTTATAAAGCAACAGTGCTGTCTATCATTGATTACGGTAGCGAAATATATGGCTCGGCGTCAGACGCAGTACTGAAAACGTTGGACCCAGTTCATAATGAGGGCCTTAGAATATGTTCAGGAGTCTTTAAATCATCACCGACCTCTTCTCTACAGGTTGAATGTGGTGAACTACCTCTCTCTCTCCATAGAGAGCTTGTAACAATGAAGAGTGCTCTGAGAATTAGGACAAGCGATTATCCAACAAAAAAATTATTTGAACTCAGATTTATTTATAAACGATCATCCACCCCCTTTTCCAATGAGAGCTAGAAGATTGTTTGAGTCACTAAATGTGAATATACAAATTCCTCCAGTAGTAAAATTACCTCCGCCTTGGACAATGAATAAAATGAAAACTTGTACACAATTGAAATATTTATCAAAAAAATACTTACATACGCCATCACACCATAGACAACATACAATAGAGCATATAAACCGAAAAGGTCCACATTATGCAATATACACAGATGGATCTAAATCGGAACATGGAATGGGATATGCTGCAGTGTCCCAGGACAAATCATATCGATTCTCTCTACCCAATACAGCTTCAATATTCACAGCAGAGCTTTGCGCAATTGCCTCAGAAATAAGAATGATTAAAGAAACATCACTAAATAATTTTGTGATTTTTAGTGACTCAAGAAGTGCCGTAGAAGCCATCCAGAGTTATAAACCAAAAAATAATATTGTACAACAAATTAAATTGTCACTTCATAAATTAGATATTAGTGGGAAAAATGTAGAAATATGTTGGATCCCTGCCCATGTAGGGATCAAAGGAAATGAAGAGGCTGACAAAGCAGCCAAAGAAGCAAATCAAATGACAAGATCAAGTGTGAATCTCCCTATGAGCGATTATGTAACATACATAAAGATGGGTATTATAAAGAAATGGCAACATATTCGGAAAGAAGAGTCCGAAAATAATAAATTAAAGCAAATAAAACCTGAAGTTGGAAAGTGGAGTTCATCATATCAGAGAGAAAGACATGAACAAGTAATTCTGACACGTCTCCGTATAGGCCATACCCGTCTGGCACATGGACACTTAATGAGCAGCCCACGTAGCTCAGCTCCTGAGTGCGCAGAGTGCAGGGAGGTTATAACTGTCAAACATGTGTTATGCGAATGCCCAAAGCACAACCAGCAACGACTGTCGACACTTGGAAACAGATCTATGAAAGAAATCTTGTCAGAATCCTCTGCATTTTCAGTCATGCTTATTTTTATGTTCTTAAAGAAGTGTAATTTAGTTGATAAAATATAAACCTAAGTAAAATTTAAAAATACGAAAATTATTAGACTAATGAATCTTAAAAACAAAACTTTTAAATGTTACTTAACTTATTCTGATTTTATTTTTTATGAAAGCATGGATACATGAGTAAATGTATTTATAGTGTGCATGTGTTCCCGTGTGAGTGTGTGCCTTTGTGCGGTTTTTAGTTTAATTTTCTCTCATTTGTCATCACACTGAAAAAACAATTCGGTTCCAGAGCTTTGCCTCTGGCCTAGACATGATTTTCTTAATTTTAATCTAATCCTTCGGGCCAGCCCTATGAGAGCTGAAAGTCAGCTCAGTGGTCTGGTTAAACTACTTTAATAATAATAATAATCTAGCCTATGCTATTTAGGTGGATATCGTAAATACGATTCATCATATTCTTCGTTTTCTTCTAGCGACGACGAAAGTCATGTTTAATAGGAAATGCTGCGAAGTAGGATATGGGTTTGATAGATGCCTTTTGAATCGTGTACTTTTGTTGGTTTTAGTTTTTTGCTGTGGTATGCTATAGCATAATATTTGATATTATGTTTCTGCATTAAACATATTCCTATGCCCGTGCGACTTGCAACTGTTGCTAAGAAAAATTCCTTGCTTAAAAAGGGTCTGGGAAAACTCAAGTAAACGAAGTAAAAGGATGGGGTTGGTTCCAGCCTTTATTTACGTTGAATTCCTCAAATGCTCTCTGTTGCTTGGGAGACTCGTAACAGTTTAACGTGTATCAGGCTCACGGGGTGCACTGTAGGCATTACTAAAGGTTCTTTGCAGCGTCCCTTACGCCACTATAGTCTCCCTAATGTACTTGGTCAAAAGGGGGGAGGGTGGTGGGGGGGGGGGTGGGGGGGCGCCAATCGCTTTTTAGCGTTGACGTATGTCCGTCTCTCGAAGGGAACTCATAGATTGTGGAAGTCTTTCGTTCTAAAGACTTTGACCTGTTATGGTCCTCTATGGTATTTCCTAGTTTTGTTTCGCTTGTAACAGCGGAGTTAGAGCGAACTCTTTTTTGGGAAACGTTATAATCATAAAAGAAGATATTTGATTATAAATTAAATGAAATTTAAATGTTCACTATCACCAGGTAACATACTCTCTTCCTCCTTTAAATGTCAATTAAGAATTTTGGACTTATTTTTCCCACCGCTTCCAGTAATAATGATGCTCCTTTGTCTTTTAATCGGTCGGGTTTTTTTGTTTCTCTGGTTTTTCTTTCTTTCATTGTAGGTTTTGTCGAAGTTGCTTATGATTGCACAATGTCATTTGAAGAATAATGTCTCTCTCTCTCTCTCTCTCTCTCTCTCTCCTCACTCTCTCTCTCTCTCTCTCTCTCTCTCTCTCTCTCTCTCGTATTTATTCATTTTCATTATTTTATGCAATAGTTATCCTATGCTATATTATTTTATTACTTGAAGTTAGAGTGGTCCACCTTCAGGATGTGGGGAGATATCCATTGTTCCCTGTCATGATCCATTGAGAGGTCCTTTAATGGGATGGGCTAATCCAAGGCTACTGACCCAAAGCTATCATTGTTCGTCCTCACCATGGACTTGGGGTAAACGCAGATTTGGCAGTAATCTCGGCTGAAGGCCCAAAGCAGTACACAATTGTAGCACAATGCAGAACTTGCTCGAAAACGTGAGATGGGACTGACTGCTTATAACCTTTGGAATTTGCACATTACCTTCTATCAAATTTTTAGTCGTCTTCCTCAGGGGCGGGCAGGGGAGGGACTCGTTAATGCACCCCAAAGGTCACATTGGCTAGCAAACAGCCACCTTTTCAAGGGATTTAGCTCAGAGGGAGGAAGGAGTACGACGTTGCTAAGGTCGGTTTACGTTTAATGAGCGTGTGGAAAGTTCTACGGCCGTTCGTTGTTGTTGTTGCTGTTGTTGTTTCCGATTTAGCTGGCCTTATGCCAGTAAGGGCTCTTGCTCATAAAACAGCACGTAAGTCATTTTGAATGTTCAGGTGAGAGTATAATATGAACATGAATTCTTTATTAAGATCGATGGTAATGCCATTGAAATGGTGTATGTGAAATGAAAGGTTAACAGGCGAAGTTACAAACCTCCTTGAGCCCTGAGGCAGCCGTGAGTGGGAGAGAAAGAACGATCGCAGCGAGGACTGGCGAGTCGGAGATGGCCAATAAAGAAAAATGAAATGTATAAGGGCAGCCAAGGTCTTCGCTAGAACCTCTGAACTTCCAAAAATTGACAGATTTTAAGCTTAACCTATCTACAACAAAATCTAATCCGTTATGAATTTAACCCTTCTTACTTTCACTTTGGCGAGTCAAGTACATCTTGCAGAAAACTTTTTATAAGTGCTTTGAATTATACATCCCATCGGAGAGTCATCACTCTTACCATTCTCCCTACGTATCCATACCACATCATCTTATCAAGATCTCTTCACCTAACCTAACCCCACTTAACCTTTTCATCACTTGTTCCTCGCAATTCAACATTGTTCAGCTCTTCTTCTTCACACGCGCCATGCAAACTCAATCTGAAGAATTGTCAGTTTTCTTTTAATCTAATAAACATCCATACGCATTTCCAGATTGTTAACAAAACCATGTTATTTAAGAAAAAGACATTTCATAATATTCATCTAGCATAAAAACCAATGATTGAATCATAGGAGTGAAAAATTTGCAAGAGTAAAATTAACGTCAGTGGCACTTCACTGTCCAGTTCCGGTCAAAGGAATCGGGATGAACAGTGATAAAAGAGTAAATGGGAAATGATTAAAATGAGAAACACCATGATTGGCGTTGCTAATGTACGCAGAAGAACAATGGCTCCTTAATCATAAATGAAGGGTGATCAAAGATTGACAGAAGTGGGTGTTGCTTTTAAGAGAATAAATCACATTGTTAGCAAAGAAAGAAAACAAAGGATTTGCCAGGTATGACCAGAAGCTTCGAGTAACATCTGCAATTTTCATAAGCTTTAAAGAATATCAAATAGTTAGGTTAGTAACGGTGTACACAGCTTACTTTAGACAATAACCTGCGAACACAGCAGCTCTCATGTACGGGAAGTATTAACAAGCAGACTTTTCTTACAGTAAAAACCGTACCATACAAATGATAAACGATTCTTCCCTCACCGTATTTGCTTCATTGAACTCCAAACGGAATCGTTATTTCTCAAGCGATGCTCGGAAGAGGGTTTCTGTGGTTTAGTCAAGTTCAGTGCTTGGAAGAGAAAGTCTTCTTGTTCCTCTGTTTACAATTCCGTCCAAGAAGTTGACAGTGAAATCGTTCCCCCTCTTACTTCTGTCAACATTCTAAAGTTCAAGTCACTTTAAACTCGTCTTGGAGAGATCTATGTGATTAAACTCCAGGGGCTTCAAGTATTCCATTTTAAATTCTTGAGGTATTTTCTCTGTTCACATTACCTGAGATTTCTACTGCCCTCCTCTTGTTTTATCGGGAATATGTCTTATATTCACGGCAATATTAAATCCAGAGCTGTCGGTTTAATCAGTGACTCGGCGTCGTGAAAAACAAAGGTTGCTTGTGACTTTTAAATACTCAGATTTTCAATAGCAAAGGTTTCATCTGGATTTCTTTGTTTCTTCGGTTATTATTTAGAGTCACCTTTGCAAACGCAAATGACATCTCCTCTCCCATATCTATCTATCTAATTCATGAAACGAAAGAAGATCCAGGTATGAAGTAGTAAATGAAAACAGTTTCACGAAGACTTCCATGGTGGAAGAAAATAGATGATTAGACGACACGTTTACCTTACTTTCGTCAGGCTCGGAATCTTCCCTTTTGTGGCAGCGGGAGAAACTCGACGAGGAGAGAGAGAGAGAGAGAGAGAGAGAGAGAGAGAGAGAGAGAGAGAGAGAGAGAGAGAGGTATGGGCTTCAAGATCGTGAGGTTGTTTTTCTTCCCTGGAGGTGCGAGGGTTGGGGAGGGGCGGAGAATGTGGTTTCTGTTTCTGGAGGGGCGGAGGGGGTAAGATTAGATCTTGGAGACATATGGCAGTAGTTTTAGAGGTTATAATTCTAAAGCTCCTTTCACCCAGACAAACAAAACAAAAATGATAATGACAGTATAGTGCTGATAGTCTGCTGACGTTTCAAATGTAAATGAATTGTCATTGATGGTCAGTGATGATAAAAATAATCATCATCAACATCTTGACAGAGAGGGAAAGCATGCTGTAAGACTTTATTTATTTCTATACTTGTTGAGTACGCCATGGGCTAATGATTTAATCATCTTTTTCTGGCATCTGAATCCCAAATAAATCGGTGATTATAAATAGCTTCAGGCACCAAATTTTGGCCATTTTTATTAACACTTTGGAAAGACGGCAAAAGCCCCCAGTTGCAATTAAGATACAACTTCCATTACGCTTTTTAAGCCAAATTCCCATAGGATAAATATATTCTTGTAAATTTTTTTTCCTTATCAGATGTTTGGATTTCAATCTTATTTGCTTTATTTCCACCTCCTTGATTCTGAAAGGACTTTAGAGCGTAAATAAATTCTTTGCTTGGCATCTTCTTGCACTTATTTTTAAAGCCAGCTTTGATTTCTCCTTTGGGAAATGTGCCCTGATTCATTTAATATTCTAAAAATGTACACAACTTTCTTCAACAAAATAAGCTTAACCCTTTTCTCTCAGACAATATCTGGTTCCTGCTCGAATAGCCAAACTCCCTTCTCTCCCTGGATTAATTCCTCCATTTCATCTGCAAGCTTATTAACTGCAGTTCATAAAATTTTTTTATTTGTTGTCGTTGACATCACAACATCTGCTTACTTCTCCGACTCTTGTGTGACCTACTTTCAAACATGTGCTTGTATGAATGGGGATCATGTAATCTGGCCAATTCAATACCTCAAGGTCACAATTTTTCCTTTTTATGTTTTCCAATCCGGTTCTACAATTAATTGTTCTGGATCAAAATTTTATGGAAGCTTAAACTTCTAGCAATATTTGTGGTGCCCAGATTACTTCTAACTTGCCTCTTTAAATTAGTAAATTCTCCTTAACAAAACCAATGCACTGTTAAATTTCGTACTACAATTGAAAAAGGGGCGCAGGTCCCCAAAGTGTAAGTGACCCTTCTCCGGAGTTGACATCGGTCAGTAGCTGATCCTGATGGGGAGATGGCAACTCATAAATCATCGTGGAAATATCGAGTGGAGAAGGCCATTAGGATGTTTTCCATCTCATTTAGTGTAGGAATACAAAAGAAGAAATCTGCTAAGTCAAGATATTCTCAAGGGCCCCTTAAGCCGCTAACAACACGGAAGGGAAATTCTGGACAGGGTTCTAACATGAAAGGTCGTCATTCACCTTCTCGCTTCTCCTCTTCACAATTTGAATTTTACGTCATTGGTTCAAAATTATTCCCTCAAGATTTTACGTTTGGCTGAAGAAAAGAAAAGAGAATATCAAGTGGATACACGTAATAATATTTACACACATGTGTATGCGCGTAATATATGTATATGTATGTGTGTGTGCTGGGTCAGTCAGCTAGTGTATATATTATATATATATATATATATGATATATATATATATATTATATACTATATATACACCTACATACATACACGCACATACACACGCATATATATATTTACTTTGGATCCTCTTTTCTTCATCCAAAGGTAAAATCTTGAGGGAATAATTTCTAACCAATGACGTAAAATTACGATGGAAAGTATCCTAACGGCTTTCCCCCCTCCATATTTCCAAGATGATTTATGAGTTTATCTCCCCGTCAAATTCCGAGGAGGGTCGCCTACCCTCTTAACTAATTTAGCAAAAGCCATTAACTCGAGAACTTCCTGCCAAGTCGCAAAAATTCTCACATCTCACTGGAGGTCTGTCTGGCTTAACTCCAACCTTCTAACTGACCTGGCCCAATTTTTACCTGACCTAGTTCCTCACCATTGTCGTTGAACCCTTGCGTCCTGACTCCACCTCCTCACACCAGCATGACTATCGCCTCTCTTGACCCACATGTTTATCTTTGTTCTTCCTTCGTTCGCACCTCTCTGCCGGTGTTCGGTAAAAGATGAAAGATCCAAGACGAATCACCCCCTCACAACAATGATTCCAGATATCTAACTTGGGTATATATACGGCCTGACCTGGCCTATCAAATCGCACTTTGCCCTAGCCTGTAACATGCAGCATTTCACCCTTGCCAGTAATGGAAGGCCTATCGCCTTACACCAACAGGGAAGTGGTCCCGTGCATGACGACTCAGCCTTCCATTCTCCTTAACAACATCTTGAAGCGGAAATGGCTAGTATTTTCAAGTAATCTAGAACTGTGCATCGGGACACTACCTGTGATTCCTCCTGACAGCTGCCCACCTGCTTGACTCTTCGACTGGCACACGGGTACATCTCTACCCCCACAACGCCACTAAATGTAACTAAAAGTAAGCATTTGTTATGTCGGCCCATCACCCCCTATTCCTAACAGTCATTCCTATCTTCAGCTGTTTTTTCCTGTAAATTCCCATTCCTAGAATTCCGTCTCCCTATGAGATCCTGGTGGGTGATTTAGCGTGAAATAATGCTATCAGTGATCATACTTTGCTTCTCTAAATCGATTTCCTTAGAAATCTTGCAATCCCGGTGCAAATTTATACTTACCGATACCAGTATTTCATTGTCGAGTGCTTACCAGATTCGTATATGTCGACTGCGCCGTTATGTGCCTGCCCCTGTACATCAACACCATCAGTGCCACTCACCTCACGTTTCCAGCGCCAATCTCGTGGGTACCATATCGCTGAATCCCAGTGGTGCTCAAGCTCGTTTATTGCTAATTTTATGTTCTTGATCCGTACTTTCATGCACCAACGTGAAACTGTAGGATAAATGTTTTGCTTGAACTTGGTGGCATCTAGTACTGATATTGTGGATAGTAGAGTTAGTTACAAGTTCATGTTCCCATTTCAGCTAGCAATCGCGTCAGTTTAGCTAGTTATCTGGCAGCCATTGTGTCGTCTATTTTCATGTTTTCTGTTGTTCCTTTCTCCTACATACACCCCTGGTGCTGGGGGGAGATGGCATTGCCGTCAGTGCACCTCAAGAGGTGCAGTGTAGGCATTACTTAAGGGTCTTTGCAGTATCCCTTCGGCCCGTGGTTGCATGCCCTTTTATTCCTTTTACTGTACCTCCATTCACATTCTCTTTCTTCCATCTTGCTATCCACCCTCTCCATATAATTGTTTCAGCGTTCAACTGGGAGGTTTTCCTCCTGTTACTCCTTCAAACCTTTCTGCTCTCAATTTCCTTTCCAGCGCTGAATTCCATGTTCCTTCCTTCCTTTCTTTCTCCTATCTGTTACTTACACTCTAAGGATTTGCTTGTATTTGTAGAATCCCCCCTTTCAATATTTATCGAATTTGCTGAAATTTTGCTTATGATAATAAACCTTATTTTTCGAAAAAGCCTGGATACAAGACTATTTCAAAACGGGGATATTTTTTTTATAAAAGAATAACTTAAGAAATTACTATATATCTTCTTCTTCTTCCTAGCTTAAACCCATTTTTATATGGGGTCGCCATTACGAATGAGTCGTCTCCATCGATTTCTGTCTTGTGCCTCGTTCTCATTTATACCTTTCAATTCCATATCTTCCCTTACACAATCACGCCATCTCTTTCTTGGTCTTCCCTTCTTCCTTCTACCCCGCACTTCCATTTCCATCGTATGTCTTCCAACATGACGTTCCTCCTTTCGTAACAGGTGTCCATACCATCGAAGCCTTCCTTCCTGTATTTTCTTCGATATTTCAGCTACCTTTGTTGATCCTCTTATATACTCATTTCTAATCCTATCTTCCCTTGTTACTCCCGACATCCATCTCAACATTCTCATTTCTGCTACATCCATCTTCTTCTCCTCTGTTTTCCTCATACTTGCCGTTTCTGTTCCATATAACATTGCTGGTCTGACCACCGTCCTATGGAACTTTCTTCCATCTTG
>NC_087202.1:130535291-130551803 GCF_015104395.2 Macrobrachium nipponense
GAAATATACGTACATATATTTTCACGTGATTTGATCTGAACCCATATAACAAAATGAGAAAAGTTAGTTAATTTTTTGGTCAATGGCGATTAAGCTCTTGTCGTGCTCAAAGTGCTGCCATCTTTGAAACAAAGGTCTAATTATTTTCGTGTATAAATGACTTTGCATGATAAACTAGTGGAACATGAATAAACGTATCGTGTTTGCAGCATATTTTCATGGTAATTAAACTAAAGAAAAAACCGAAATTTTTTATAATTTATTAAAAAATAACAATGGCGTCGCAGGCTACTGAAAAAAAAAAAAAAAAAAAACTTCTTATTCCTAATAATATATATAATATATATATATATATATATTATTAATATATATAGATAATATATAAATATATATATTATTATAATAATAAATTAATATTATATATAATAAAATTATTTTCCGGCTGCATATTTGGCTTGTTGACCGGCATCGGGAAGACGTCGAAAACAAAGGAGAGTCTCCTCTAGACAGAATGGGTTCCTCATTTACGGCAATATCTGGTGGAAGACTAATATGAAACGCGATACCATTGCTGTCAATTACTTCTCGATCAACTTGTCTACGAGAATCACCGACTAGCAGAGGGTCACGCGACTTTATATCAGATTTACCCACTTTTTAAGACGTCCCAGGATCTTGAAGACAGGGAGGATAGCACGGAGAAAAGGGAAAAAAGAATAACGAGGAGAAGGGATGGAGGAGGGTAGATAATGAGGTTGTGACAACGTTCCATTAGCTGACTGACTCACTTTTCGTTCTGGTAGACAAAATACGTAATAACTGACGAAGAAAGAAAGTTGTTAATTTTGGAAAAATTGTCACTTTCTTTTGAAAGTGTGTGAAAACGTCACTTATAATAGCAAGCTGACAGGATTAGTGTCCCGAAAAGAAATAATACTTTTACGCACTTCCGATTAATTTTAAATCTTCATTCAGAGCAAACACAAATCCTAGACTTTAGAAAGAGACTTGATTATCCAACTGGACATAAAGAAATTAAGAAATGAGACCTGGAAAGTGTCTTTTCATCGGATAATTACAAGAAATCTTTTTGAGATAAGAGTTTCAATGACGCTGGATGGGATGTTACCTGAAGAGGCTGTGGACTGACACTGCTGTATAACCTCTCTATTTCAGTATTCCGAACCAAGAGGTGTAGAGGTTTACTATTATTGAATTTTATTGAAATGAATATCAAACAATATGAAAACAAAGAAACTCTGAAGCAATATGACACAAAGAAGAGCTTCTCTAATTTGGAAATCAAGGGGAAACCTTATCTAGAATAGAAACTCGTTCTATGACTTCTAGTTCTTAAGATTTTAATAGGATTAATCATGAAGTCAGGAACACGCATGTTTAAAAATTGGCTTCTGGGTAGTGGCCGTAATTCAAAATGACTTCTGGGTAGTGGCCGTAATTCAAAACGATTTCAGCGCAATCTAAGACCCTCTCTCTGTCCCTCACGTGATTACTAACCTGGTAATAAAGGTACGCCCTTATTCCTTTACGTCCTGGGGAGAATATTCCTTCACGAATATTAAAAAAATCTTCGTATGCTTAAAAATACGTACTACTTGTGAGAGTTGATACACAAAACATATATACATCAGTTCATAACTGATTCATCGTTCAAAGTTATATTATTTCATTAAATAGAATTAATCTTATGTGACTATGGTTCACAAAACGAACGAAATCATTTAATAATATAAACTAACAATAATATAAGAAGCCCAGAATCAGTATATTTGTTTTTATTCTATGGCATTTAAAATGCCAAGCAATAGTTGATGTTTTACATTGGTATTCCTTTTATTTTATGATATCAGTTTTTCTGTCTGAAAGTTTGAAATACAAGCTTCTGCAACTGGTGTCTGATAAATTGGAGTCCTCGTTCATTAATACAAGCATATGGCCAATTTCAATTAGGTACTAACGTCAAGAATATCATAAACAGATTAGATTAAGGTCACCGATCCTATTTATTGCTTTTATACTTTGCATAATCGAGATTATTATAACTACAAATGAATTACGGAGATTGATGAAATGTAATCATTCTTTCTGCTTTTCCCTTTACCTCCTCTCACGTCTTCCTAATGAACACCAGATTCTTCGGTAGTTTGAGATTCAAGTCAATGGCCCCTAGGCTTGTTCCATATCAATAGGTTTCATTTTTGAATAATAATAATAATAATAATAATAATAATAATAATAATAATAATAATAATAATAATAATAATAATAATAATAATAATAATAATAAGACTTCCTTGACATCTACGGTTCGACGACAATGATATTCGAAGTCACGAACGCAGAGAACCTAAGAATGATTGAGTGAAAGAGGGTTGACACCCGGGGGGAGACGACCAATGGTGGTGGAGGTTAAGAAGCAAAAGGCAGAAAGCAAAGCAGGTGGGAGTTGTTCATTTTTAATGGAGATTCGTTTACGAGCCCAGGATCGATAGAAGAAGTCTTACACATAATATAAACAAATATACGCTCTTGATGATGACTCAAAAGTCAGAACATTAACATCTTTAAGAGCTCTACCTTGTGCTTAATGTTTCCAACCGAAGAAATTTTTGTGGTGACTGAAGACCAGTTAATTTGGTAAACGTTCTAGATGGAGCATTTATATAAAAAAAACATTAAGGAACTATAAGTGGGCCACACAATACAGGATAATAAAACATTAATTGATTCGAAAACTATGGAAAGTTACGTAGAATCTACCATACACTGTCAAAGAAGAGGATTTAGGAAATTAATGACGCAGTCCTATTTGACAAAGAAATTGCATACTCAAAAGTATTGGGGGAAAAATTACGGCAGAGGGCTCGAACAGTCCGAGAGGACAGCTACTATTCAGGAACAGTCGAGGAAAGTCCAAAACTCTTTAATTAATTGCGGAACTTTTCTTTCCAGCCGAAAGATTTTCATTCCCTTTCCTTTCCTCCATCTGCATAATGAGCACCAAACTCCTCCAAAGTTCCCGATCCTGTTTCTGTCATTGTCTTCCCCGCCCGCGTGAATGAGGAGCCGCCTTCCTTCCTTCCTTCCTTCCTGCTTCACTATTGAATTGAAAAATTCCCTCCCAAGTCCAGTACATTATTAGCCTCTTAAACTTATACTTGTATTATTTGAACCTCAATCTCACTTATGAATGGTAAATGTGCAGCTTTGTAAGCATATATAGGAACATCTGCTGCAAGACATTGTTACGTCTTGACAATGTGTTAACCCTGGATCAATCTTTCCCCTCGTTTCCACTCCATCCATCTTGGTTGTACTTCAGTGAGAGTCAGTAACATGGAAGCCGATTAATAGTAGTATAACAGCTTGATTGTTTCATGAAAACAAATTAAACCAACATTTGTAACAAATATGAAAAAATACAAACGATTTTTACTTTGAATCGAACAATATGTTTTCTATGGTTTGTTCACGTCGTCCTGAAATACTCTCATCAAGAGCCAAAAGTTGGGAAATTTCGTTGAGAAACCACATTTGATAAAAAGCATTTTGTTTAACGGCTCTAACGCTGCCTTTACAGGTCTAGAAAGGGAAAAGTCGATGGCAGAAACAGTATCATAGTGGCCTACCTACTACTGGGAATCCTTAATGACTCGCAAAATACAGCGTGTTGACACAATCAGTAACTATAAGTTTCCTATGTACAAAGCACTTTTAGTAACGAGCAAGATAATTTTATTTAATAGTAAGTGGCTTATGTAGTATACATGATGTTCTGATTTTGAAACCAAAAATGCCACAGCACTTAGGGAATAAGCTGAAAATATAAGACATGGCAACCGAGAGTGTGGCTGCAGCTAACAAGACATTTTCTGATTAGCACAGAATTATGGGTAAATAAGATTCAGCAGTTTTGAATACACGTGAAATGTTATTCCCTTTCCCCTCGAAGAACCTCTGTGCCCATTTCTGCAATTATAAGCCACACAATCCATCACTATGATGATAAAAAAAAAAGCACAAGGTGCAATATATGCCAATTCAATTTCTGTGTTAACAGGCATGTCTAGATGGCGGTAAGACTCTGCTATTGGAAGCAACACCAAAATAACTACATATATAGTACTGGTATAAAAAAAACATCTTCATTTGTTATTGACCCTCTAAGGTGTATTTCTAAGCAGGTTACTGACGTTGTGAAATTTCATATATGCTACACTGAATGCCATAACTTTTCGAAAAATGCTTTTAAGGGGGTAATATGTACAACACTACTATATACCTTAGATATTTGAGACCTAAAAACTAATCCAACTTTTCTTGATGTTTTAAATCTCGATGGTATGAAAAAAACACTAGTTAATTCTGCCCACAACTTTCACATCTCTAGTACCATCATCCTAACTAACTATTCGATAGATATCACATTGGACATTGCCCTTAAGATCACTAATGATATCTCTTGACCTAGGGAATACTGTATTTGCAAAGGATTACATTCTAGAAAATACTGACTTGAAAGTGATGGATGCTTCAATTCCCAGCTTCTTGATAAGATCCAAAATCATATCACAGGTGTCTTGCTAATGAAAAAAAATATTTGCTTAATCATCTACAACCACACGCCCATTTCTGCGTCAATAAAATCGAATCTCACTAAAGGGATTCAAACGTATTCCATTCTCATAATTATAGGATGATAAAACCAGACATTTTGAGATTTACCTTTCATATTTCAACTTTAAATTTCGTACAGTACCACAATAGGAGATTCTGAATAAGCAGTGAAAATAGTTTGTATTCTGCTACTGAATTTTCCAGGACATGCAGCCAGCATAAACAAAAGTTACAAGGTAAACATTCATTTCACCAATATCATAAACAGAATTCTCGAGACTCGTAAACAATGAACTCCTCTCCGAGGCGCTCTTTGAGTAAAGACGGACTGTTGTATTATGTTTTTGTGCATTCAGTATTCATGAGAAAATATGAATAAATATGGTATGGCTGGCAAAACTCAGTGCCTTTGCGATGCATAATCAGCTGTGCATGGTGGAACATTTTTCATATTTTATTCTCTGCACACAGGGTATATCAACTCATTTTGGTTTTACATGAAGCACTTTATTAAAAATTCAAAGGCTCTATTTGACGCCTGAATATGAAGCCTACTCAGTAAAGTGACTGTTAAACAATGTAAAGTTAATTAGAAACAGATTATATAAACTATTATAAAAAATAAAGGCTTTAGACGATGAGAGTTTAAAGAGAGGTCTTTCAGCTAAGAATAAAAACGAGGAAATTTAGAGGGGAACTTCTGGTTAATAGCTATTAAATTTCGTCAAAGAACTTTTAATAAGCTAAAAAATGAGTCAGTGCTCGAATCTGTACATAATCCCATTTTTTTAAAATTTAATTTCATATTAGCGCCGAGGTACTTCAATGGAGAGCGCCATTTATCCAAGATTCGACTATGTTGCCATCTGGTGGATTGGTACCAATGAAGTAGTGTCGCGGTCCCTCACAATAACAAGCGCAGCGAAGCACGCGTATTGTATTGTATTCATCTTTGGTATATTCCTCGTGTTTTAGGTCAATTGTCATTCAAATAGCGTCAATTATGCCAACTTATATGGCGTTTGGTTATGCTAATACTTCTGGCAAGTGTTCAAAACGCATATCATTATCTCACAGGATTCCGTCATATAAAGAGAGAAATCAAGTCGCTGGGTGATGGCTCTTCAAAGGGAGGATATCAACATCAAAATCTCTCAACCTACGACGCAAATCATTGTCTGTTCGGACCATTTCTTGCCAACAGATTTAAAAGATGACATTAGGAGCAGGTTATTAGGTGTGGCAATGAAATTTATATAATAAGTTTTGGGAACTGAATTTCCCTCTGGACAGACTACGGTACCAACGAAGATATGGTGGCTATCTACTGCTACTTATACTATGGTGCCTCAACTTGTATTCATTTGTGTTGTGCGTTTTTTGTAAAGCAGACTGTTCGAGTTATGTTCGCTTACCTACTTTCTTTGTTGATGATTAGTTCTGCATTCTGGTTCTATGTTTAACTTTATGCTTGTTCTTAATGTTAGTTCTGGATTAGTCATCTTAGTTGGCTTAGTCTCTCAGCAGAAGTTGGAATGAGACGAACGGCAGAGTTTCTTTCTTGACTGTTGCAAAAGTACAAGTTACAACTACAAAGCTTATAAATCTATTTTTGAACCCTGGCAAAATTTCTACTTCTTTACTGAATGATAGCTACCGGTCCTCTCTCTCTTCTTCTGTCATTCTGAAATTCAGCCACCTTCAGTTCGAATTTGGTCCCACCTTCTGAGGCGGTGTAGGCTCTAGTTCTCTGCCCAAATGGATTCTTGATTCGTGGGGCGGATATTTCCTTATCTTGTCCCCATCCCCTTTTAGGTGGGGTTAACATGGTAATTTTTCCTTTTCCAGGCGGAATCAATAATTTAACATGTTAATAACTCCTCCTGGAGGTGGAGCTGCATTCTCGCTAGAAGCTGAGTAATTCTGTTGCAGTCACAGGTCAAAGATTTTAAGACGGTCTTTAAGAATTTAATTGCAATGGTGTTATGGTTCAACTTCTTGTGACTAAGGTTTTGTTGATCAAATTCTAGCTCACACACCAAAGCTCAATTCTCTCTCTCTTCCTTTTTCTCTTTATCGTTATTTTCACTGTACATACCCTGATTATTTACTCTCCTTCTCTTTCTCTTTCATATTATTTTCACTGTACTCTGATTATTCTCTCTCTCTCTCTGTTTTTACGCTACCCTATCTACTATTATTTCTTATAGTTATCATTACATTTGAATTGAAATTTATTCTTGTCAATCGCCATATGCGTGGTGTGATGGGGTGAATGGCAGTTTTCTTAACGTGTGTGAGTATGTGTCCATGAATTGATGAGGGCTTCACTTAGTTCTTTTTAACTCGTTTAATTAATGGGGTTTCTGAATTTAGGGCTGAATACCTAACTAGGCCCACTTCAAGCTACTTCTTTATTTACTATTTCAATCATATGTTTTTGTTGGCAAATACAAACCAAAAAGGATATTATCTGAAGATGCTGTGCCATTGGATAGTTAGTTCTGCCTGTCTGAGCCTACTGCGACATGACGTCACTAATAACAAATGAGCCACACATAAATGGCTGCACCCATGGTGCAATTGAAGATTGGTCATAAAAAATAAGAAAACGCCCCTCAGAAAATTTCGTCACCAGGGGTACTTAAATGGAATACTACTCCATATGGAACAGCTAAAATGCAACCAGCAGCTCCCCTTTAATTAAGAATGTGTTTCCAGGTTTGAACTTGAAAGAGACTGACCGCTTAAGCCACTTTTCTTAAAATCCTATTGGACATCTATTGACCTTGTCAGTAAATTATGTACCTGTTAACTAGTCGACTGGTGCATTCAAAACCTGTATGGAAGAGAGCATGGAACTTGCAACCGCATCGCAAAAGACCTAAAAGCTAACACGTCCTGGATAAGTGTTTTGCCTGATATCATCCTTACTTCTACGGGGTCCCCAAAGCTCATAAACCTGGGTACCCTCTGCGAACTTTTGTAGCTACATGTGGTCGCCCCCAATTCAGATATCAAGGGCATTGGATGCCTTTTGGGGGAATATGTACAGTCTGGATGTCACCTCTATATTTACGCATGTCCCTCTTCATTATGTGATTGAAAAATCAAAGTGATAAGTTTGATAATGACCCAAGTTTATGCGCCCTCCCCACTGAAGTATTACTAGACCTCATTAAACTGTGCATAGAGTCCACTGTTTTCTTTTTCAATGGTGATGCGTTTGAACAAAGATCTGGAGTGGCAAGGTGATCCCCTCTCTCACCGGTTTGGGTAATATATGTCTAGAACAGGTTTTAAGATCAAATGACACTCGTTTAAACACAATGAAACAAACTGCTAACAGGCAACTACGCCTACCCTTGTTCCGTTCCAGAACCCCTCTGGGGAGTTGGCTGAAAGAGCAAGCTAGGCAGAAATAAACTCCTGTAGATACAAAAAATATACTTTTTATTTCCCAAATTAGCTAGAATTAAAATGGAATAAAATCATTTAATGAAATGGAATAAACCGGAAAGAGCTGAGATTAACAATTCACTACCACGCCTTGGAGTTCATGGAGGAGAATATTCCGAGTTCTTGCCCGTTTCGGTTTAAATCAATATTTTGGGTCCGCTATTTTCATTCTTTTCAGTCATGCAGATAATCTATTCAATAAACTAGTAGGATTTGTTAACAGCCAGATACAACAAATCAAGTTCACATATGATGAAATTTCCCATATTCGAAGTACTTTTTAGTAAGTTGAGTTACCCTGCCCATATTATTGGAAGATGCTTTGTCTAATGCCAAGAAAAAGTTTTACAACTCTTCACACAAGCAGATTGATCTTAACAAAAGATACTAAACGCTTCCATATCATGAGGATTTAAAATCAACACCCCAGTTAATCAATAGTAAAGGTAATGTTAGAGTAGCTTTCACATATGAAAATATGTATATATAATTCTGTGATCCTTTTTCCCAGCAACGTTCAATGAAGCCTAAGCAATGGGAAAGATCTGTTAGAAAAAGAATCACACAATGGACTGGGATCACATGAATTTCATACATCGCAGCACAGACACAACAGCGCCCCTCATATCAGAAAACTCCCTCGTGACTTATCATATGACGACCAAGGAAGGAAATAGAGGAAACTGCTATTCTGAATATATTAATAATAATAATAATAATTGTGATGATTCTACCACGTGTCAGATAGTTGACGAAGTCGTGGGGAAAAAAAGCTGAATATACTCGTGGAGAGGATTAATCAATCGTGTTAATGAAGGGTGCAGCTGCGACGCCCAAAGGACGAGACCTAATACCCAGGATTAGTAGAAATAAGCCGTTGACGAACTTGCACATATATAAATATATAAGTTTGACATGTTGTTTTTTTTATCATTATTATTATTTGGTTCCTTGAACACGGAGGCAGACGAGCTTTTGAAAGGTTAAAATAAAGAATCTGCTCTTTTGAACATTCCGTATTATTGAGGTCCTCTGTGTAAGTGACAATTTTATACATAGTGAATTTGGTTTTTTTAATATGAGTACACACACATTTATATATATATATGTATATATATATATATATATATCATATATATACATATATATATATATATATATATATATATATATATATACATATATATATATATATTATATATATATATATATATATATATATATATATATATATATATGTGTGTGTGTGTGTATATGTAATGAGGACATAATCCTCATTATTTATTTGGTAAACGTGTAACTCCGAGCGTCAGGCATACACAATCTCTCTAAGCAACCAACTGCTCGCGACCTTCTCTCTCTCTCTCTCTCTCTCTCTCTCTCTCTCCTCTCTCTCTCTCAAGCCGATACTCTCTCTCTCTCTCTCTCTCTCCAAGCGATACCTCTCTCTCCTCTCTCTCTCTCCTCTCTCTCTCTCTCTCTCTCTCTCTCTCTCTCTCTTCACCTCTTTCTCTCCACTCTAACAGGTAAACAAAATGAGAAAGTTGCATTATAAAAAAATACATTCATTAAGTAACAAAAGATAAGGATCCAAGTCTTACTGACTAACTTAAAAACCCCAACAGTAAAATGTTTAAACTGTATTGGTCACACCAAATGTCTCCCTCGGTCCCCACATAGTTCCTTGCCAGAACCGTCTGTTTCAAAGACATAAGAACACCCCGTAAGTACACACACAAGTTTAACAATCAGAGATTAAAGATTGAATATTCCCATAAAATGTCAAATAGATCACAAGCCACTCTTTAGCTAAAATATTATAAGACTCACCCAAGCAGCCGGAATATTTCAAGCACTATATTATAAAGAGACTTCCACTGAGCTTCCACGGCATCCTGTCTTTCTTCCAAAGACGCCTCTATGCCAAATCCCCCATAGACTTGTGTATCATACATTTTAAAAGGAAGAGGCGCACACGCACATACGAATGCACATTTCGTTACCGCCTCATATACTGGCTACAACCAGTTTCCCAAAGGCACTTTTGAAAAGAGTTCATGAACTGAGTACATTGACTTGTCTTTCTATGCAGTTTTTTCTCACGCCACCCACAGAAACCATTCATCAGCTTTTCTCGGGTCGTTGCTTCTCCACATTCCAATAGGTCACAGCGAACATATTGGCAATATATCATTAATTATAACCCTAGGCCTTACATATATGTATATATATATATGTAAATATATATATATAATCCACACATCAAAGGGTACTATAGTAGGCAGGAGAAGGGCGCAGGAACATATACACATCCATTTGATACATTTATTGCCAACATGTTTCTTGACCCATGGTCACATCATCAGGACATCTACATAAAAAGGAGCATCCGAGCACATAATTAAAAGAAACATATATAAAGCATAAGAAAACTTAAAATGGAAACTAAGTTAAACAAATACTGAATCACACTTAAATACATTTACACATTAAAAACCAAGAAAGCTCAAAATGATCCTTAAAAAAACTAAACTCAATAAAAGAAAATATAAAGGTAAAAATGAACTTAAAATGAAGAGCAAGGCGCACCTCTCAAAATGACAGAGACAAACACACTAAAAGAATACACAATTGTACCTACGTTAAATTGCCAATCATCGGCTGTTCCCCTGTTCATAGCATAACTGGCTTGTTTGTTTATATTTGTCCGCCTTCTTTTTCTGTTCTTGTGTATTCTTTTAGTGTGTTTGTCTCTGTCATTTTGAGAGGCGCGCCTTGCTCTTCATTTTAAGTTCGTTTTTACCTTTATATTTTCTTTTATTGAGGTTAGTTTTTTTAAGGACTGAAGGGATAAAGCTACCAGACGGGAATAGCATCAAACACATAGATGAGAAAGGATATACAAATACCTGGGAATAATAAAAGGAGCAGAAATAAAACACCAAGAGATGAAGAATACATGCAGAGACTTAAGGTGACAGTCAACTCAAATCTCAATGCCAGAAATATATTGAAAGCCATTAAAATATGGGTAGCACCAGTAATCAGATACAGCACAGGAACAGTGAAGTGGAAGATGGCTGAACTCTGCAGCTTAGACCAGAAAACTAGGAAACACACGACAATACACAAAGCACGACATCCAAGAGCAAATACAGACAGACTATGCATAACACGAAAAAAAGAGGACTATTAAGGATAGAGGACTGTATTAACATGGAGACCAGACCAGTGAAGACGAGTGGCTAAGGAATGCATAGGAACGACTGATAAAAGTAGATGAAGACCCAGAAGTATACAGAGACAAGAGAATGACAAACAGAACAGAGGACTGGCACAACATATCAATGCACGAACAGTACATGAGACAGACTAAAGATCTGGCCAGCCATGAAACGTGGCAATGGCTACAAAGGGGAGAACTCAAGAAGGAAACAGAAGGAATGCAAACAGCGGCACAAGATCAGGCCCTAAGATCCAGATATGTTCAAAGAATGATATATGAAAATAACATCTCACCTATATGCAGGAAGTGCAATATGAAAAGCGAGGCCATAAACCACGTAGCAAGTGAATGTCCGGCACTTGCACAGAACCAGTACAATAAGAAGCATGATTCAATAGCAAAAAACCCTCCACTAGAGCCTGTGCAAGACAAACCAGCAAGTTTGCAGTAATAACTTGAACACCATCTTGAGGGAATGATAGAAAATCATCTGGCAAACATCCTCTGGGACAAAAAGGGAGATACGTACCGATTGACCAGACGTGACGTTAATTGACAAAATCAAGATTGATTGATTGATTGTGTCTTACAACTGGCGTCAGAACATCTAGGTTATTGACACCAAAATAGATTTAAACAGAAAAAGAAAATAAGTTTAAAATAAATTTCATATAAATATATCTAAAAATATATGTATTTAAATATATTTGTTCAAATATAGACATTCTATGTGCAATCTAAATTTTGTTGAGGACAGTTCTGTCTTGGTAAAATCAAAATATCTACAGAATTTTACCTCAGGAAAGTTCCATGGGGGACTAACTGAATATTTTCCTGGTAAAATCTCAATCCTTGCCATGTTTAATTCTCTGAAAATAAAATTTACTTTAAAAATAAATGGATGAGGTTGCTTGGGGTGATTTTCATAAAACTGCCAATGCTTTCCCTTTCTCATACAAATGCTGGTTAAAGACTTAGGTACCCTCTGGAATCTATACCAGCTCCGAACCAACAGACGCTCGTAATGAAGAACTAGCGGCACCCCATCAGCGCTATCTTCAAGCATGCACTCGGTGGGAGATGATTTAAATGCTCCTGTACACAACCGTATTCCTCCATGATGAATTGAGTTAGGCATATTAAGCCTATTTGGCTTTGCAGAAGTGTACACTTCAAACCCATAAGTTAATTTTGAAAAGACCAAGGCTTTATATAATCTCAACATCTGAATATGGTCTGCACCCCATGAAGGAGAGGACTTTCAGCAAATCCATTGCTTTCATGCATTTTGCCTTAATATATTTTAGATGTGGAATCCAGGTCAGCTTGCTATCAAAAATCAACCCAAGAAACCTTGTTTCATCAACATATGGAATTCTCTGCCTATGTATGTATAAATCTGGATCAGGATAGAATCCTCTTATATGGCAAAAGTGCATGGTTACTGTTTTACTGGCAGAAAATCTAAAACCATTAACCTCAGCCCACTTTGCTATATTATCAATGCAGAGCTGAAGGTGGCATTCAGCCACTGCCATCCTTCTTGCTGCAAAGGAAATCGAAAGGTCGTCAACAAATAAGGTCTATGTTATCTAGGGGAATTATTTTGGAAACCCCATTGATTGCCAAGGCGAACAATGTTACACTTAAAACACTTCCTTGTGGTACTCCTTCTTAATTGAATACATGTGACATTGTTGCTCCAACCTGAACCTGAAATAACCTATTTAAAAAAAAAGCCTTGATAAAGAGGGGCAAATTTCCTTCCAGGTTACATTCATAAAGGACCCTCAAAATGCCATATCTCCGTGTTGTAGCATAGGCCCTCTCTAGATCAAAGAAAACTGTGATGTGATGCTGCTTGTCAGCAAAAGCTTCACATACTGACGATTCTAATGCCATGGGTAATAAAGTTTGTACAGCTGACTCTTTTGAATTCCATAATATATCAGCGAATTCATGTGAATTAGGTCTAGTCCTTAACGGCTCTCTCCCTCACATGCTTGAACGTTGTCTGAATCTACTTTACCCTTTTGACAAGAATAAGTTCACTTACAGGTTGAATAACGGAACCTGGCTACGCTTCGCAGTCGAAGAGTTTAACGTCGCATGGCCGGACGGATCGTCTACACTACTTCAAGACTGTTCGTCGCTGCGGACGGCTGCAGTGGAGCAACGCCCACCTACAATGTTACGGGAATAAGCACCATCATAAGAGAGAGGGCTTAGTTCGCCAACTTTTCCTGGACCAACACCGTTATCCCAGCATTACCGTTGCCTTATGATGAGAAGGTGGCCCGGCAGCGGTCGAAACTGACAACAATGGACCATATTTCTCACGCTTACGGTTCTAGGGAGAACATTCGTTTCTACTGTTTAATAGCGGCGACCCTCGTGCTGGTGGTGATTTTAATCATCGCGAATGTATTTGTATGGTGTAGGATGAGGAGAGCAAGTATGGCTGATCAACAGAAGGTCGGACCCCGCCCAGACAATTATCCCTTAGCCCTTAAGGCATTTGAATTTAAAGCCATTTGAAATTGGCCATTTCATTTGACTCATGGGGGTTGTCTGGAACTTTGTAAAGTACGAAAAGTTGTTTGAAACGCTAGTTAAATATGTAATAGGAATCTCCTTGGCAATGTATTCCATATGAAAAGAATAAGTATCTTAATTGTAATCTACCTTAATTATATCTATGAGCATACATAATTGTAGCATATTAAAGTTAAACAATGCATCATTATTTTTGTGCGTCTACGCACTGGGAATCTATATAAAGTGCACCTAGATTAATCATTTATGTTAATAATTTGTATTAATCATTTATTGAATAAACAAATTAGGTAGCCTTAATCAATCTGTTACCTTGTATCTTATCACATTTTGGTACCATTAATTTCAATTACTATATGATTTTTATCATGTAATCTTTATGTCATGCAATTATCAGTAATACGTTAGTATTTTCTGTAGTATATGTATCCTCATGAATGGCATTATATAACTGTATCATTATACATGGAGTACACAAATACAGGTCCACGTATAAGGTATAAGACATATGCATATAATATAATAGTAAATAATAATGACCACATGTGATATCATTATATATCACATGTGGTCATTATTATTTACTATTATATTATATGCATATGTCTTATACCTTATACGTGGACCTGTATTTGTGTACTCCATGTATTTTTTTTTTACTTATGAGTATTTTCTATATCAAATTTCTACATATAACCAGTGTATATAATTTCTTAACCACTTTGATGGAAGTTATATCTTTATCACATCATTGCATCTATATTTTAAAAATAAATCACGCTGTTACAAGTCAAGTGCAAGTCAAACTTTCTGTATAACTATAATCTAATGATTGATTTCATATAGCGGACCGAGCATTGTGTAATAATTACATATAAATTAGAATGTATTGCGTCATTCTATGTGTAGCAACATGTTGTTGTGTTAATGTGATGACTACTGTAGTCCAGTAGGATCTTGCAGTATTTCTAAATATCAGTTAGTGAATAGCTGACATTGCCTTGAATACACTTGGATCATCAGTTTAAAAGGTAACGCCAACCGATGCCCCATTGGCAAAATGCATGTTGACGTTCTCATGATAGCCTGTGCCTACGTCACAGACCTAGATCCGTATACTCGTGTGTTTGTGTAAATTGCGAAATATGTCACTCGACTAATGTTATCGCAACAGAATTGTATATCAGACTTCTATCACACCTCTTCGCTGGAAGACCTATTCAAATCTTCCTTTCGTTATCATTGTGATGTAAACTTGTTAAATATAAATTGTTATTTCAGTATGTGATTTACCGACTCCAAACCTACCTACAAGAAACAACGATAGATGGAGACTTAGAAGAAATATCATCACAGACTTGAAACTTGTCTAAGATGTGATGTATACAAACCGATACTTGCGAATATTATCGCAGGTCAGAAAATAACAACGGGGTGCCTTGTTAGTCAAACAATTGCAAGGCAACACCCTAATATATGGATATATATGTATATATATATTTATGTAATATATAAATATTTTATATATAGATATATATATATATATATATATACGGTGATGTGATAATTATTCATATATATACATATACATATACATATACATATACACATATATATGTATAAGTCTATCACATTACCGAGATTTCAAATACATATATCGAACTACAAATGTCCTTTAATATCTAATTCGCTCTACCTCGGAATCAATATATTTTCATATATGCTTAACCGAGGGGGAATTTATTAAGCGATAATAGAATTGGCCATATATATATATATATATATATATATATATATATAATATATATATATATATGTGTGTATGTATGTATGTATGTGATTGTGTGTGTGTGTATGTGCGTAACCAAACGATCAGCATTATCATTCATTCATGCCATTAGATTTTGCTAAATAAATGCCAATCACATCTGGCGATCGTTTTGAAAAACACGTAGAAGGACTGTAAATTTTTCTTTCACAAAGAATATTAACATATTCTTGCAGTGTATCACAGCGAATCCGGCACTGTTAAGTATGAAGTTTTCGCGACAATCATGAAAAAAGAAACCCACTAATGCATAAGCAACCGTCGACTTCCCTACGAGACT
Organism: Macrobrachium nipponense; assembly: GCF_015104395.2. Classification (NCBI taxonomy): domain Eukaryota; kingdom Metazoa; phylum Arthropoda; class Malacostraca; order Decapoda; family Palaemonidae; genus Macrobrachium; species Macrobrachium nipponense. The sequence goes on from NC_087202.1 coordinate 130,551,279, forward strand.
ACCACTTCTGAAACTCCCCTTAGGCACCACTGACTTCTCTCCACTGATTGCATCAACAGTCAAAGAAGAATCCTGGAGATTTCAGCCTCTTAAGAGGAAAGGTGTTATCCGGACGAAAGTATCAGGCTCTCGCAGCCGTCATCTAAAGAGATAAATGACTTATCAGATATATATGGTTATTTTTAATGTATATATATATAGTAATTTCTTAAGTTATTCTTTTATAAAAAAAAATATCCCCGTTTTGAAATAGTCTTGTATCCAGGCTTTTTCGAAAAATAAGGTTTATTATCATAAGCAAAATTTCAGCAAATTCGATAAATATTGAAGGGGGGATTCTGCAAATGCAAGCAAATCCTTAGAGTGTAAGTACAGACAGGAGAAAGAAAGGAAGGAAGGACATGGAATTCAGCGCTGGAGAGGAAATTGAGAGCAGAAAGGTTTGAAGGAGTACAGGAAGGAAAACCTCCCAGTTGAACGCTGAAACAATTATAAGGAGAGGGTGGATAGCAAGATGGAAGAAAG
>NC_087202.1:130552303-130562303 GCF_015104395.2 Macrobrachium nipponense
CAAGATGGAAGAAAGAGAATGTGAATGGAGGTACAGTAAAAGGAATAAAAGGGCATGCAACCACGGGCCGAAGGGATACTGCAAAGACCCTTAAGTAATGCCTACACTGCACCTCTTGAGGTGCACTGACGGCAATGCCATCTCCCCCCAACACCAGGGGTGTATGTAGGAGAAAGGAACAACAGAAAACATGAAAATGGACGACACAATGGCTGCCAGATAACTAGCTAAACTGACGCGATTGCTAGCTGAAATGGGAACATGAACTTGTAACTAACTCTACTATCCACAAATCAGTGCTAGATGCCACCAAGTTCAAGCAAAACATTTATCCTACAGTTTCACGTCGGTGCATGAAAGTACGGATCAAGAACTTAAAACTTTATGCCATAACCGAGCTTGAGCACCACTGGCATTCAGGGATATGGTACCCACGAGATTGGCGCTGGAAACGTGAGGTGAGTGGCACTGTTGGTGTTGATGTACAGGGGCAGGCACACAACGGCGCAGTCGACATATACGAATCTGGTAAGCACTCGACAATGAAATACTGGTGTCGGTAAGTATAAATTTGCACCGGGATTGCAAGATTTCTTAGGATATCGATTTAGAGAAGCAAGTATGATCACATGATAGCACTATTTCACACTAAATCACCCACTAGGATCTCAAGACGGGAATTCAAGGAATGGGAATTTACAGGAAAAAAACAGCTGTAGATAATTATGACTGTTAGGAATAGGGGGGTGATAGGCCACATAACAAATGCTTACTTTTTAGTTACATTTAGTGGCGTGGTGGGGGTAGAGATTTGTACCCGTGTGCCAGTCGAAGAGTCAAGCAGGTGGGCAGCTGTCAGGAGGAATCACATGTAGTGTCCGATGCACAGTTTTAGATTACTTGAAAATACTAGCCATTTCAGCTTCAAGACGTTGTTAAGGAGAATGGAAGGCTGAGTCGTCATGCACGGACCACTTCCCTGTTGGTGTACGGCGATAGGCCTTCCATCACTGGCAAGGGTGAAATGCTGCATGTTTACAGGCTAGGGCAAAGTGCGATTTGATAGGCCAGGTCAGGCGGTATATATACCCAAGTTAGATATCTGGAATCCATTGTTGTGAGGGGGTGATTCGTCTTGGATCTTTCATCTTTTACTGAACACCGGCAGAGAGGTGCGAACGAAGGAAGAACAATGATAAACATGTGGGGGTCAAGAGAGGCGATAGTCATGCGTGTGAAGAGGGTGGAGGTCAGGACGCAAGGGTTTCAATGACAATGGTGAGGAACTAGGTCAGGTAATATTGGGCCAGGTCAGTTAGAAGGTTGGAGTTAAGCCAGACAGACCTCCAGTGAGATGTGAGAATTTTTGCGACTTGGCAGGAAGTTCTCGAGTTAATGGCTTTGCTAAATTAGTTCAGAGGGTAGGCGACCCTCCTCGAATTTGACGGGGAGTAAACTCATAAATCATCTTGGAAATATGGAGGGGAGAAGGCCGTTAGGATACTTTCCATCGTAATTTGAATTTTACGTCATTGGTTAGAAATTATTCCCTCAAGATTTTACCTTTGGATGAAGAAAAGAGGATCCAAAGTAAATATATATATATATATATATATATATATATATATATATATATATATATATATATATATATATTGCGTGTGTGTGTGCGTGTATGTATGTATGTATATATATATATATATATATATATATATATATATATATATATATACATATATATATATATATATATATACATACTAGCTGACTGACCCAGCACACACATACATATACATATATTACGCACATACACGTGTGTAAATATTATTACGTGTATCCACGTGATATTCTCTTTTCTTCAGCCCAAACGTAAAATCTTATTAATTTTGAACCTATGACGTAAAATTCAAATTGTGAAGAGGAGAAGCGAGAAGGTGAATGACGACCTTTCATGTTAGAACCCTGTCCAGAATTTCCCTTCCGTGTTGTTAGCGGCTTAAGGGGCCCTTGAGAATATCTGGACTTAGCAGATTTCTTCTTTTGTATTCCTAAACTAAATGAATATGGAAAACATCCTAATGGCCTTCTCCACTCGATATTTCCACGATGATTTATGAGTTGCCATCTCCCCATCAGGATCAGCTACTGACCGATGTCAACTCCCGAGAAGGGTCTCTTACACTTTGGGGACCTGAGCCCTTTTTCAATTGTAGTACGAAATTTAACAGTGCATTGGTTTTATTAAGGAGAATTTACCAATTTAAAGAGGCAAGTTAGAAGTAATCTGGGCACCACAAATATTGCTAGAAGTTTAAACTTCCATAAAATTTTGATCCAGAACAATTAATTGTAGAACCGGATTGGAAAACATAAAAGGAAAAATTGTGACCTTGAGGTATTGAACTGGCCAGATTACATGATCCCCATTCATACAAGCACATGTTTGAGAGTAGGTCACACAAGAGTCGGAGAAGTAAGCAGATGTTGTGATGTCAAGGACAACATATAAAAAAATTTTATGAACTGCAGTTAATAAGCTTGCAGATGAAATGGAGGAATTAATCCAGGGAGAGAAGGGAGTTTGGCTATTCGAGCAGAACCAGAAAAGGGTTAAGCTTAGCTTGTTGAAGAAAGTTGTGTACATTTTTAGAATATTAAATGAATCAGGGCACATTTCCCAAAGGAGAAATCAAAGCTGGCTTTAAAAATAAGTGCAAGAAGATGCCAAGCAAAGAATTTATTTACGCTCTAAAGTCCTTTCAGAATCAAGGAGGTGGAAATAAAGCAAATAAGATTGAAATCCAAACATCGGATAAGGAAAAAAAATTTACAAGAATATATTTATCCTATGGGAATTTGGCTTAAAAAGCGTAATAGAATTGTATCTTAATTGCAACTGGGTGCTTTTGCCGTCTTTCCAAAGTGTTAATAAAAATGGCCAAAATTTGGTGCCTGAAGCTATTTATAATCACCGATTTATTTGGGATTCAGATGCCAGAAAAAGATGATTAAATCATTAGCCCATGGCGTACTCAACAAGTATTGAAATAAATAAAGTCTTACAGCATACTTTCCCACTCTGTCAAGATGTTGATGATGATTATTTTTATCATCACTGACCATCTATGACAATTCATTTACATTTGAAACGTCAGCAGACTATCAGCACTATACTGTCATTATCATTTTTGTTTTGTTCGTCTGGGTGAAAGGAGCTTTAGAATTATAACCTCTAAAACTACTGCCATATGTCTCCAAGATCTTAATCTTACCCCTCCCTCCCGCCTCCAGAAACAAACCACATTCCGCCCCTTCCCAACCCTCGCACCTCCAGGGAAGAAAAACAACCTCACGATCTTGTAGCCCATACCTCTCTCTCTCTCTCTCTCTCTCTCTCTCTCTCTCTCTCTCTCTCGTCGAGCTTCTCCCGCTGCCACAAAAGGGAAGATTCCGAGCCTGACGAAAGTAAGATAACCGTGTCGTCTAATCATCTATTTTCTTCCACCATGGAAGTCTTCGTGAAACTGTTTTCATTTACTACTTCATACCTGGATCTTCTTTCGTTTCATGAATTAGATAGATAGATATGGGAGAGGAGATGTCATTTGCATTTGCAAAGGTGACTCTAAATAATAACCGAAGAAACATAAAGAAATCCAGATGAAACCTTTGCTATTGAAAATCTGAGTATTTAAAAGTCACAAGCAACCTTTGTTTCTCACGGACGCCGAGTCACTGATTAAACCGACAGCTCTGGATTTAATATTGCCGTGAATATAGACTATTCCTGATAAAACAAGAGGAGGGCAGTAGAAATCTCAGGTAATGTGAACAGAAAATACCTCAAGAATTTAAAATGGAATACTTGAATCCCTGGAGTTTAATTACATAGATCTCTCCAAGACGAGTTTAAAGTGACTTGAACTTTAGAATGTTGACAGAAGTAAGAGGGGGAACGATTTCACTGTCAACTTCTTGGACGGAATTGTAAACAGAGGAACAAGAAGACTTTCTCTTCCAAGCACTGAACTTGACTAAACCACAGAAACCCTCTTCCGAGCATCGCTTGAGAAATAACGATTCCGTTTGGAGTTGAATGAAGCAAATACGGCGAGGGAAGAATCGTTTATCATTTGTATGGTACGGTTTTTACTGTAAGAAAAGTCTGCTTGTTAATACTTCCCGTACATGAGAGCTGCTGTGTTCGCAGGTTATTGTCTAAAGTAAGCTGTGTACAACGTTACTAACCTAGCTATTTGATATTCTTTAAAGCTGATGAAAATTGCAGATGTTACTCGAAGCTTCTGGTCATACCTGGCAAATCCTTTGTTTTCTTTCTTTGCTAACAATGTGATTTATTCTCTTAAAAGCAACACCCACTTCTGTCAATCTTTGATCACCCTTCATTTATGATTAAGGAGCCATTGTTCTTCTGTGTACATTAGCAACGCCAATCATGGTGTTTCTCATTTTAATCATTTCCCATTTACTCTTTTATCACTGTTCATCCCGATTCCTTTGACCGGAACTGGACAGTGAAGTGCCACTGACGTTAATTTTACTCTTGCAAATTTTTCACTCCTATAATTCAATTGTGGGTTTTTATGCTAGATGAATATTATGAAATGTCTTTTTCTTAAATAATATGGTTTTGTTAACAATCTGGAAATGCGTATGGATGTTTATTAGATTAAAAAAAACTGACAATTATTCAGATTGAGTTTGCATGGCGTGTGTGAAGAAGAGCTGAACAATGTTGAATTGCGAGGAACAAGTGATGAAAAGGTTAACTGGGGTTAGATTAGGTGAAGAGATCTTGATAAGATGATGTGGTATGGATACGTAGGGAGAATGGTAAGAGTGAAAAAAAAATGAAAACCCCCCCCTACCTCCGATGGGATGTATAATTCAAAGCACTTATAAAAAGTGGGAAAGGAGGAACAGAAGAAGAAAAGATTTTCTGCAAGATGTACTTGACTCGTCAAAGTGAAAGTAAGAAGGGTTAAATTCATAACGGATTAGATTTTGTTGTAGATAGGTTAAGCTTAAAATCTGTCAATTTTTGGAAGTTCAGAGGTTCTAGCGAAGACCTTGGCTGCCCTTATACATTTCATTTTTCTTTATTGGCCATCTCCGACTCGCCAGTCCTCGCTGCGATCGTTCTTTCTCTCTCACTCATGGCTGCCTCAGGGCTCAAGGAGGTTTGTAACTTCGCCTGTTAACCTTTCATTTCACATACACCATTCAAAGGCATTACCATCGATCTTAATAAAGAATTCATGTTCATATCCTACTCTCACCTGAACATTCAAAATGACTTACGTGTTGTTTTATGAGCAAGAGCCCTTACTGGCATAAGGCCAGCTTAATCGGAAACAACAACAGCTACAACAACAGCGAACGGCCGTAGAACTTTCCACACGCTCATTGAACGTAAACCTCCCTTAGCAACGTCGTACTCCTTCCTCCCTCTGAGCTAAACCCCTTGAAAAGGTGGCTGTTTGCTAGCCAATGTGACCTTTGGGGTTCATTAACGAGTCCCTCCACTGCCCGCCCCTGAGGAAGACGACTACATATTTGATAGAAGGTAATGTGCAAATTCCAAAGGTTATAAGCAGTCAGTCCCATCTCACGTTTTCGAGCAAGTTCTGCATTGTGCTACAATTGTGTACTGCTTTGGGCCTTTAGACGAGAGTACTGCCAAATCTGCGTTTACCCCAAGTCCATGGTGAGGACGAACAATGATAGTTTTGGGTCAGTAGCCTTGGATTAGCCCATCCCATTAAAGGACCTCTCAATGGATCAAGACATCCTGAAGGTGGACCACTCTAACTTCAAATAATAAAATAATATAGCATAGGATAACTATTGCATAAAATAATGAAAATTAATAAATACGACACCTTACATTTAAAAAAAAAAAACTCAGAGAGAGAGAGAGAGAGAGAGAGAGAGAGAGAGAGAGATATTATTCTTCAAATGACATTGTGCAATCGTAAGCAACTTCGACAAAAACTACAATGAAAGAAAGAAAAACCAGAGAGAAACAAAAAAACCGACCGATTAAAAAGACAAAGGAGCCTCATTATTACTGGAAGTGTGGGAAAAATAAGTCCAAAATTCTTAATTGACATTTAAAGGAGGAAGAGAGTTGGTTACCTGTGATAGTGTGAACATTTAAATTTCATTTAATTTATAATGATTATAACGTTTCCCAAAGAAGAGTTCGCTCTAAACTTCCGCTGTTTACAAGCGAAACAAAACTAGGAAATACCAGAGGACCATAACAGGTCAAAGTCTTTAGAACGAAAGACATCCACAATCTATGAGTTCCCTTCGAGAGACGGACATACGTCAACGCTAAAAAGCGATTGGCGCCCCTCACCCCCCACCCCTCCCCTCCCCCCTTTTGACCAAGTACATTAGGGTGGAGACTATAGTGGCGTAAGGGACGCTGCAAAAGAACCTTTTAGTAATGCCTACAGTGCACCCCGTGAACCTGATACACGTTAAACTGTTACGAGTCTCCCAAGCAACAGAGAGCATTTGAGGAATTCAACGGAAGGCTGACACACCCTCCAGTACATAGCTTTCCTTACTTCGTGGATTTGAAACCATAAAAATCAATATTTAAATCTTTTAATGTAAATGCTGTGTTCACTCATACCAATACCATTAAAGGTATGCTAAATAAGATTAGTCCAATAACAAATAACATTATCAATTACAAACTCCTTGTAAGGATTGCCCTTCATTTTAAACTGGGCAATAAGGTGCAAAGATTTAGATTTATGACTAAAGCAGCATATGTATTCAGTTAGAACAGCCCAGACTTCAAATACACTATTTATCCATGATTATGTTTCAGAAATTTACTGGGATTGTACATTTGGACCTACATATTTGTAAAATGTTTATGAAGGGCCTTAAAATGAATGAATTAACTACTATTTAATTAGTTCCACGTTTTTGTATTATTGTTTTTCTCATGTTCGCTATGTTTATATCTTATGTTTGTTTCTCACTCATTGTCTGAACACTTGTAAATTTCATGTTGTTACTAATACAGCGTATTGTTTTTCGAATTAACTTGCCTTTGATCAGTGTGTTTGACCGCTCTTAAATCCTTAATGTAGCCTTTGGGATTTTGCTAATTTTGCACTGTCCGTTTGTATGTGCATCTTTGTTCCTAAAACAAAATGTTTGTTTGCTGAATAAAATTACCAGTGACTACGTGTGGGTGGCTGCTTTTAAATCTTTAATCTAGCCCACGGGCAGTTTTTTAGTTCTTTAAAGTGACCTGGACCCATGTTTGTCCTGTAATATCCATTTGTATATGCTTACCAGTACTGTGTTTCTCACTGTTTTCTAATTAGTCTTGCCTCTAGTACTAAATGGTCGTCAGACCGAAAGATCTCGGCAGTTCTAGTTTTTAATTTTCCTCCGTGGCATTAGCTCTCTCTCTCTCTCTCTCCCTTCTCTCTTCTCTCTCTCTCTCTCTCTCTCTCTCGCTCTCTCTCTCATCTCTTCTCCTCTCTCTTTCTCCCTCTCTCTCTTCTCTCTTAAAGCACTATGATTAACATTTTCAGCTAATAGAAAAGTTAATTATCTCTCTCTCTCTCTCTCTCTCTCTCTCTCTCTCTCTCTCTCTCTCTCTCTCTCTATATAAATATATATATATATATATATATATATATATATATATATATATATATATATATATATATATATATATATATATATATAAATAGAGGGATCCACAGTAATATCCTTGTTTATCTAGATATAATATGTTTATACAAAGCTTAAAGCTTTCGTCCATCCTCCTGTGGACTTGATCACTAAGCAAATGAGACATGGTATTGGTGAAGAATTCCAAAATAAACATAAACAAACAGACAAAGAACATTAACAAGGTTAAAAAACTCTAACAAAGTCATTGGGTCGTTTGCCTTTCCATAATTCGCTGTGATCTACGAGGCGGGACAAAGCGCCGGTCTTCCTGAATGACATCTTGACGGTCGTTAACCAAAAAGGTAGTTTGTAGATTAGCTCTTGAACGGGCGAAGGATGGTTATTTACATTATCAGATTGAAGGAGGCTGTACACATTTCTGAAGTTCTTTATTCTGGCCCTTTTGCAAATTTCTTCACTCAAAAGTAAATTGTTCTGTATGCCAGTATTCCCCTCAAAAGTGTCATTCAAAGTGATGAGAGCTCCTTCCACGATTCTCCTAGTGGTTCCTATCCGCACTCTTATAAATAACTTTTCCTCCCTGAAGTCGATGGCATGATCGGAATCCCAAGTATGTTTGGCAATGGCGCTGTAAACGTTGCCCAAACGGCAAGCTGCAACATGTTCACGTTTCCTCTGGTCCAGGGAACGACCGCTTTCACCAATATAGCATTTGTCACAATTTTTACATCCTATAGCATAGACTCCAACATCGGTGTTTGGTTTTCTGCAACTGTTTTTGATAATTTTCTTTTTAAGAGTATTAGGGTATTGAAAAACTACGCTATACCCATGTCTTTCTTTTCTAAGATTATTGGAAACTTTTTTCAGGTCATGATTTATAAGGAAGGGGAAGGCATTTAAAATTAGCAGTCGAACAGCGTTCCCTTGGATTATAAAACATACTTCTGGTTCTAGAAAGACATCTGTCGATAAAAAACTTGGGGTAACATAACTTTTTGAAACTCGTAGTCAAGAATTGAATTTCCTGGTCAATGAAAACTAGGGTCACAAACTCGAAAAGCTCTAAAAAACAAATTCGTCAGAACGTTGCGTTTTGATTTTCTCGTCATGATATGAATAAAAAATGTATGTACGTATTTGTGTGAGTACTTTTCCTGAAAACAGAGAATTTAAAAGACTTATTTACGTCATCCCTGTGAACAACCAAGTCTAAAAATGGCAGACGCTTGTCGACTTCCCTTTCCACTGTAAACGTGATGGATGGAAGAAAACTATTCAGTTGTAAAAGAAGCTGATCAAAACTTTCGGCATCGTCCTTAAAAACAATAAAAAATATCGTCAACATATCTTACCCATATAAAAGGTTTCAAATCATCTGGAAGTTTGTCCACAAAAAGTATTTCAAAAAATTCCATACAAAGATTAGCTAAAACAGGCGACAACGAGGATCCCATAGCAACCCCTGCTTTTTGTTGATAGAAATCTCCTTCAAACTCAAATATGGTGGATTCTACACACGTCTTTATAAGCTCACAAAACTTATTAATATGAATAGGTGGGTGGTGTGAATTTTCCTTCTTCGGCAATTTTGACCAAATTAGCTAGAACAAAATCAAGAGGCACATTAGTGAATAAGGAGACGATGTCCAGACTATACATAATTCCATCCAAATTTTTACCCATAATTCTATCCATGAAATCAAGATTATGTTTAAGATGGGAGCTAGATATATTACCCACTAAGTCACCAAAACTCCGCCAACCAAACCAACCAAAAAAAGAGGTCAAATCAGCCTGAGGAGTATTGCAGTTTGCTACAATGGGCCTCAAAGGGATGCCCTCATTGTGGATTTTTGGAAGACCATAAAAATAACTAAACGAGGGTAGTTTCTTGTCAATTTACTGAGAATAACCTCTTTCATTTCTCTGGTGATGTTACCTTTTATAATGTCCTTAATTTTCTTGTTAAACGTGGACTGAATGTCAGAAATGGACGGAGCTACAGAAATCTGGGTGTCAGTATTAGCGTCGCTGAGCAATCTCAACTACCTTAATAAGGTAATCTGTCCTACTCATAACCACCACACATCCCCCCTTGTCGGCCTTAGATATTTTAATGTCAGATTTGTTTTTTAGCCTGTGAAGAGCTTCTAAAAGACGTTTAGGAAGATGTACTGTTTTTTCCTCAACGAATGAATAAAATCCCTTTGACGAAATCCATGTTAAAGTCTGAATTTTTAAAATGGTTGTTCACAGGGTGGATGACGTAAATAAGTCTTTTAAATTCTCTGTTTTCAGGAAA
>NC_087202.1:130567303-130569220 GCF_015104395.2 Macrobrachium nipponense
TAGACCATAACATAGATGTTTGAGGAAAAATATAACAAATAAGTTTGAAAGATTAAAAAAAAACAAATAGAAAAGTAGATATAAAAAAACTTAGGAAACAAGTAGAAGTAGAATTGGGAATTTCCTCTATACTGGAAATTAAGTAAAATATGTAGGATTTTTTTTAGATTCCCACTGCAAGTAGCTTTAGGTCAAAATATGGGTAATGAAGGGAAAAAAAAATATATAGAGCACATATTTGGTACAGTGGGGCGTTTCCTCGACCTGTCAACGCTGGCTGGTGTTAGAGTTATACCTCAAGGTAGGCAAGAGGGATGGATCAGGTTTTGAGGATGAGGAGAATTTGACTTTGGTGGACGCACCCGTTAATTCAATTTTCAGGTCGGTGTAAGTCTACCTCAATGATAAAATCGTAGAATCTAATGGATTTCATGCGTACTCTTCTTATTTGAAATTATTAACGGGTCTCCAAAAATATAACATGGACACGATAGGTGCTGCGGGACACATTAACAAGTGGTACGAAGATGAGGTTGTGGAATTTACCGCAACAAATTTCCCTCCCCCAAATAATAATAAATGGGTGGGTAAATTAAACGCGTTAAAGACGAATGGTATCTACGCCATATTCCCTTTAAGTTTGGATGTATCCACCTTAGATCAATTTTTATTGGATGGTGTTAATCTGAGAATAAGACTCGAGTTAGCTAATAACGCATGGCTTCTCGGTACAGCGAAGCACGATGCAGATTATGTATTACATATTACGGAGGCTAAACTGAAACTCGATCGGATTATTCCTCACCCGAACGCTCTCGCCTCCTTAAGCGGGACCTTATCCACTCTCGGGAAAATGTTGAACTATACATTTAATAGAACTCTCGTTAAGACTTATACCATGGTTGCTTATTCCGAATAAGCTTTATTTAACCATGCAGGATTTGGATAATTATACGGGAAATTATACTAGAAATGGGTTAGCCTTTAGTAATAATAAACTCAATAGTCTTCGAGTCCTCATGAATTCCGTCCCCATTACATCATTAAGAGGAGATCACACCCTCGATGTATCGCCTATATATTACGATACATTATCGAGTATCGGCTTATTTAGAGACACGCTCTTGAGCGAAAAGCTTATAGGAACTCGAAATTTTTCCTGGTTATAGATCTAGAGCAGGAAAACTTAGAGAATGTTTTATCCATAGAAAAGTCTGGTAACCTAAGGATTACGCTTAATTTCGGGGAACAGACTGCAAACAATAAAATTATATTCTTATTTGGAGATACCACCAGTCTTTTGAGTGTGGACAAAGATAGACAAATTACCAGCGAAGTTAGAGCATGAATACGGAAGATATCAGTTACGTCTTGAGGGGAAAATCAGGAACGAGACTTTATTTCGATGGAGTTAAGAACTCTGACGATGTTAAACATTATGATATACCAGCTGTGAGACGAAAACGTTTAGCCTGGGTCTCAAATATTTTAAAAAGGGGTGATTCCACATTAGGGCACTGGGTTGTCTTCGTTATATCACAATCTCATGAGAAGATATTTATTTTACCGATAGTTATGGTATGGTACCAGAATTTTATTCGCAAGATTTTACATATTTTTTAAGTAGATATAAGGACTTCGATGTACACAGTTTTGACAGGATATTGCAGGGTCCTCGTTTGTTGTTTTGTGGGTTATATCTACCTTTTATCTTGGTACGGGTTGAATGAAACCATTCGTACGCTCTGTAGGTTTTTTAACAAAGGTGAGGATTATGAAAATAATGATAGGAAAGTCTACTCTTTTTATAGGAATAGGTTGAATTAAAGACCCTGTAATTATTGGCGCTATAAGCGGCAGGGGATGGTGTCTTTTACACGATGCCTAGCTTGGGAAAAAAAGTTCTGAATACAAGCA
>NC_087202.1:130569720-130601728 GCF_015104395.2 Macrobrachium nipponense
TGCTTGTATTCAGAACTTTTTTTCCCAAGCTAGGCATCGTGTAAAGACACCATCCCCTGCCGCTTATAGCACCAATAATTACAGGGTCTATAATTCAACCTATTCTTATAAAAAAAAGTAGACTTTCCTATTATTATTTTCATAATCCTCACCTTTGTTAAAAAACCTACAGAGCGTACGAATGGTAGATAAAAGGTAGATAAATTGGCAACAATATAACCCACAAAACAACAAACGATGACCCTGCAATATCCTGTCAAAACTGTGTACATCGAAGTCCTTATATCTACTTAAAAAAGATGTAAAATCTTGCGAATAAAATTTTGGTACCATACCATAACTATCGTAAAAATAAATATACTTCTCAGGAGATTGTGATATAACGAAGACAACCCAGTGCCCTAATGTGGAATCACCCCTTTTTAAAATATTTGAGACCCAGGCTAACGGTTTCGTCTCACAGCTGGTATATCATAATGTTTAACATCGTCAGAGTTCTTAACTCCATCGAAATAAAGTCTCGTTCCTGATTTTCCCCTCAAGACGTAACTGATATCTTCCGTATTCATGCTCTAACTTCGCTGGTAATTTGTCTATCTTTGTCCACACTCAAAAGACTGGTGGTATCTCCAAATAAGAATATAATTTTATTGTTTGCAGTCTGTTCCCCGAAATTAAGCGTAATCCTTAGGTTACCAGACTTTTCTATGGATAAAACATTCTCTAAGTTTTCCTGCTCTAGATCTATAACCAGGAAAAATTTCGAGTTCCTATAAGCTTTTCGCTCAAGAGCGTGTCTCTAAATAAGCCGATACTCGATAATGTATCGTAATATATAGGCGATACATCGAGGGTGTGATCTCCTCTTAATGATTTAATGGGGCCGGAATTCACGAAGACTTGAAGACTATTGAGTTTATTATTACTAAAGGCTAACCCATTTTTAGTATAATTTCCCGTATAATTATCCAAATCCTGCATGGTTAAATAAAGCTTATTCGGAATAAGCAACCATGGTATAAGTCCTAACGAGAGTTCTATTAAAGGTATAGTTCAACATTTTCCCGAGAGTGGATATGTTCCCGTTTAAGGAGGCGAGAGCGTACGGGTGAGGAATAATCCGATCGAGTTTCAGTTTAGCTTCCGTAATATGTAATACATAATCCGCATCGTGCTTCGCTGTACCAAGAAGCCATGCGTTATTAGCTAACTCGAGTCTTATTCTCAGATTAACACCATCCAATAAAAATTGATCTAAGGTGGATACATCCAAACTTCAAGGGAATATGGCGTAGATACCATTCGTCTTTAACGCGTTTAATTTACCCACCCATTTATTATTATTTGGGGGAGGGAAATTTGTCGCGGTAAATTCCACAACCTCATCTTCGTACCACTTGTTAATGTGTCCCGCAGCACCTATCGTGTCCATGTTATATTTTTGGAGACACGTTAATAATTTCAAATAAGAAGAGTACGCATGAAATCCATTAGATTCTACGATTTTATCATTGAGGTAGACGTACACCGACCTGAAAATTGAATTAACGGGTGTGTCCACCAAAGTCAAATTCTCCTCGTCCTCAAAACCCGATCCATCCCTCTTGCCTACCTTGAGGTGTAACTCTAACACCAGAGTTGACGTCGAGGAAACGCCCCACTGTACGAAATATCTGCTCTATATATTTTTTTCCCTTCATTACCCATATTTTGACCTAAAGCTACTTGTAGTGGGAATCTAAAAAAAATCCTACATATTTTACTTAAATTTCCAGTATAGAGGAAATTCCCAATTCTACTTCTACTTTCCTAAGTTTTTTATATCTACTTTTCTATTTGTTCTGAATTTTCTCTCCTTTATGAAGTTTTTTAATCTTTCAAACTTATTTGTTATATTTTTCCTCAAACATCCTATGTATAGGTCTATTTATTTACTCTTTGGTCTCTTAGTCATCTACTAAAATATTTACCCTCAAATTAATGTCTACTGATGCTTCAATTTGTTTGTCTACAATACTGCATGAACTGAGATACTGAAAGGATGAAATACACACTTCAATCTGAAAGCTACCTGTGAAGAGTGTTTCGTGGAACTCCTTTTATTTCTGCTCCCTTTCTTAGGCTAGTTCCATCATACACTAATTTAACAGCTTCTTTCATAGAATTTTCAGTAAAAGTTCCAATGTCTGTTTTACTTTTCCTATTTCTTGGCATTACGTAGTCTTGTAAACAAGAATTTTGATGTGTAAAGCCTACATTTAGGTTCAAATAGCAATACAGTATAGAACATTATCTGTGTCATTGCTGATAACAAGTATTGTTTGAAGATTTTAACACAAACAATGTAAAAGTATTGATTCAAAAGCATGGGGCTCAGGGGGTCACTGTCCCAGTCTGCCCCGAAGATTCTTGTCCCACTGTGCCCCATTATAATAATTTGACAATGAAATTAATACAAGCCCTTACCAATAAGCACATGGCAAATATTCATTCAGTTGTCATATCTGCATCCATTCCTATATCCGATCACTGTATGTTGGGATTACTAGTACAAAAACACTGACACTTGCATGCAAAAAAAGTGAAAAGAAAAATTTGCTTTACTCACCAAATGAACAAATGCTTGAAACAAAAGTTTCAATCTGTTGATGCCCCAAACAAAAATGGCTCAATGTTTACATTTTTAGTTTACTCTCTATGCCACTAGGACGTTTCATTGCTTCGGAAAAGTTACCAATTAGTCACTTAAAAAGCAGTGTCCCGGTGTACCCCATGTCCCATTCTGCCCCACTCTCTCCTATGTATATATGATACATGTATTATATATATATATATATATATATATATATATATATATATATAATATATGTTATATATATAATATATATATATATATATATATATATAATATATATATATATATATTATATATAATATATATATATATATATATATATATATATATATATATATATATATATATATATATATATATATATATATATATATATATATATATATACAAATATATGTGTGTGTGTGTGTGTGTATAAAAGTTACATTAACAGCACCCACATATCCCTACACACTGTAATCACTCACCTCTATTCTAAACATACAATCATAACACCTGGGTATTAAGGAATTTCTTCCTCCTTCCATCTCTACTGCCCTTCCAAGCTAATATTGGTTCCATTTCTACTTTTACTTCGTCGCTACCATTTTGCCTTTACACTGCGTCAGGAAGGAGTGGGAAGGGTAAGGTGGTCTTGATGTGGACAGTTAGCAAGTGGAACGGTTATGCCCAGGATTGAGAGGACTGTGTTAAAAAGTAATGTAGAAACTGTCCTGCTGTTTGACATTTTTTGGGTGAGGATGGATATAATTATGTTCTCTGGGAAGATGTGCCATTCGTAAGTTTGCCACTTACGCTAGTTTTTGCTTATTAACACTGTCTGTAGGTATTTACGTCCTCTGTCTCTCTCCCTCGTTGTAACACACACACTCACAAACACATGCACGCACTCACTACATGCATATTAGTAGTACCGTTAACAAGAATGGGATAAACAGGAAAGGATATGTGTGCATTATATATAAGTAATGTTGAAAGAAAAATAAATTAGATATGTTTTAATCACTTCCGAAGGGATTTTTCATATTCACTTGAATTTAGATGATTTTCATCTACTAATATATTCCTCTGAGTAGCTTCAGTAGCGTGAGTATATTAAATATATCTTTTGAAAACATTTTGCGTGTAACTTTTTAAAATGAAAATAATAGAGTAGCCAAAACGGTCAGCTTTATTACAATCCATTATTATACTCTTTCTAGGGATATGTTAACTTTATCACGTAGAACTCAAAATAGTATTCTTCCTGATGGGGCTAATTTCTGTGTAGTTTTCGTGTATTTAGCTTATTTGTTATAAATGCTACAAAAAGGTAACCGTAGAAGAATACCGTATACTGATAGATGCTTCATCATAAACAATGGATTACGAAGAAATACCGACATAATCAGCGTAAATCTCTTGGGCTGCTTCTAATAAATACTAAGAGGAAATTCTTTTGTATTCATACAGTTCTTTTAAAGGCAAATGAGTTGATTCTCCTTTCAAACTATGGCGGTTCTTGTACGCTACAGGTGCGACAATAGACTGATAATATATGACTGTTCAAAGTCAACCTTTCACTGAAAATCAAGACCCGCTGCTGCCGAACCAGCATTTCAAAAATTCAGATTTGCTCTACTTCTTGTCATGATCCAAAACACGTAAAAAAGGGGAACGATTTAAGGAACAGAAAAAGTTTCCGTGTCTATCTATCTATCTCGTTCACTCGCATCTGAATCGCCTACCATAGCAGTCGTTCTTCGTTGTTCTTCAAGCTAAATGGCCTGCTTTTTTCTGTGTCACATTCAATCTTTACATAGTGTGTCATATATATATATATATATATATATATATATATATATATATATATATATATATCATACATTATATATATATCTATATATATAGATATATATATATATATATATACATATACATATACATATACAACATACATACATATACATATATATATATATATATATATATATATATATATATATATATATATAATATATAGATATATATATATATATATTATATATATATATATATATATATATATTATATATATAGCTAATATATATATATATATATATATATATATATATATATATATATATATAGCAGAGAGAGAGAGAGAGAGAGAGAGAGAGAGAGAGAGAGAGAGAGAGAGAGATAATTAACTTTTTTATTAGCTGAAAATGTTAATCATAGTGCTTTACGAGAGAGAGAGAGAGAGAGAGAGAGAGAGAGAGAGAGAGAGAGAGAGAGAGAGAGAGAAAAGCTAATGCCACGGAGGAAAATTAAAATCTAGAACTGCCGAGATCTTTCGGTCTTAACGACCCTTTAGTACTAGAGGCAAGACTAATCAGAACAATGAGAAACAGTACTGGTAAGCATATACAAATAGACATTACAGGGCAAACAATGGGTCCAGGTCACTTTCAAGAAACGAAAAAACTGCCTGTGGGCTAGATTAAAGGTTTAAAAGCAGCCACCCACACGTAGTCACTGGTAATTTATTCAGCAAATAAAACATTTTGTTTTAGGAACAAAGATGCATATACAAACGGACAGTGCAAAATTAGCAAAATCCCAAAGGCTACATTAAGGATTTACGAGCGGTCAAACACACTGATCAAAGGCAAGTTAATTGGAAAAACAATACGCTTTGTATTAGTAACAACATGAAATTTACAAAAGTGTTCAGACAATGAGTGAGAAACAAACATAAGATATAGACATAGCGAACATGAGAAAAACAATAATACAAACGTAGAACTAATTAAATAGTAATTAATTCATTCATTTTAAGGCCCTTCATAAACATTTTACAAATATGTAGCTCCAAATGGTACAATCCCAGACTAAGATTTAGGTTTTTTTTTATTCGTGATTTGTATAATTGCTGATTCCAGTAAATTTCTTGAAACATAATCATGGATAAATAGTGTATTTGAAGTCTGGGCTGTTCTAACTGAATACATATGCTGCTTTAGTCATACATCTAAATCTTTGCATGATTGCCCAGTTTAAGAAGAAGGGCAATCCTTACAAGGAATTTTGTAATTGATAATGTTATTTGTTATTGGACTAATCTTATTTAGAATACCTTTAATGGTATTGGTATAAGTGAACACAACATTAACATTAAAAGATTTAAATATTGATTTTATGGTTTCAAATCCACGAAAGTAAGGAAAGCTATGCACATTTTCAGGGGTTTCTTTTCATGATTAGCAGCATTATAAAACAGATATCACTATGAAAGAAATTCTTAAAGATAACAATTGTTAAGTAAATTAACTGTAAAGTGTACCTCGTTACCTTATTTATATGGCCTAGTTAAAACTGATCAGGAAAACAACCCTTTGCGCCCAATTATTAGTATTGTAGGATCAATTGCTTATCAAACTGTCCAAATATGTCACTAAATTGTTATCCCTGTTACTTGGAACTGTATCTGATTCACACATATGGAATTCTCTGAGCTTGTGGAAAAAATTAAATAACATTGTATTAAACCCTAGTGATATTTTTTGTTAGTTTTGATGTATGGTCCTTATAAATAAATTCCTAATGACTCTGTGCTAGAATATTTAAGTAATAACTTGCATTGCATGAATTACCCGTTAGCCACATAATTTCATTGATTAAGTTGTGCATTTGTGATTACAGATTTCCTTTTAATGGAGAATATTGCCAACAAATATTTGGTATTGCTATGGGTAACCCCTTATAACCTCTCCTTTCAAACTTATCAATGGAATTCTTTGAAAGACAACACCTCCCGAATATCACTCTTGTCCCCTTAAAATGGTTCAGATATGTAGATGATATTATAGTAGTCTCACCTTTTGGTATGGAGTAAAAAGATTTATTGTCTAAATTAAATAATTTAGTGCCTTCCATAAAATTAACTGTTGAAATTGAAAATAACAATGCCATCCCTTTCCTAGATGTATTAATACACAGAGAGTCTTTCCAGTATAAATTCAGTATTTATAGGACACCCACAAATAATTTCACATGTATGTACATTTTTATTCTGGCCACAATCTTAATATTAAAATTTCAATTTTTTCTTCCATGTTCTTAGGTGCTTTACGGGTTGTGAGTCCACAATATCTTGACCAAGATATACTAGAATACATAAAAAAGATAGTAAATGATCACTGTTTACCCACCACATATAATTGATTTATGTTATCAAAAAGCTCACAAAAAGTTTTATAGTGGTGTTGATAATGAAAAAGAAACCTCTAAAAATGTACTTTGTTCGCCTTACCTTCGTGGGCTTGAAACCCTAAAATTTTTACAATCTTTTAATGTTAATGTTGTGTTCTCTTATAACAGTACCATTAAAGGTATGCTAATTAAGAATAGTGTGGTAATAAAAACGTCATTTACAAAATTCCATGCATGGATTGTCAATCTTTTTATGTTGGTCCCATCAAGCAATGATTTAGATGTACGAATAAAGCAGCATATAATCAGTTAGAAACAGCCCAGACTTCAAATGCACTATTTATCCATCTGAGGGAAAAATCTCATTGTATAAATTGGGGTGATAGCTTTGTAATTGCTAGTCTAATGATTGTTTTTTCAACAAATTTACTGGAATCAGCATTATAACAGTCCCTAATAAATAAAAACCGAATCTTAGTTTGGGATTGTACCATCTGACCCATATATTTGTAAAATGTTTATGAAGGACCTTAAAATAGATTAATTAAATACTAATTAATTAGTCCCTGGATTAAGCACTACTATGAGATTCAGGGTCTCTGTAACACGGGTTTTTTGGACTTTGCTCCTTGTCAAAGCATCGGATGTAGCTGAAAGTTGACATATGTATATTTTACAACCACACACAAATTTTGTCAGCATTATCAATAACCTAAACCCGATAGTTGTTGCCCTGCCCATCCACCAGACAGAAATTCCATCGGCTCTGAAACCAAAGACTTTATGAATGGCGGAACGATCATAGATGTGGGTGGGGTATCAGTGCTAGCGTAGTAATACTACTGTAGCATTAGTGCCGCAACAGTATAGCAGTAATATACATGAATTAAACGTTTAGACCAACTGCTGGGATCCTTGAGGATCATTTAGCACTTCTTACAACTACTCGAGAAATTAGTTTTTATAGCCAGAAGTTAAATTTTCTAATCCAACAATGCCCATGGTAGCCTTCAGTGTTATCCTGAATTATAACGAGGCGAAAGTGGGTGGAGCCTCATGAAGTCACCATTCTGACGATAATTATTGGTGAAGGTTTAAAGCCAATATACGGTACCGGCTATTTTTTTTCAGTAAATAGGTAGATAGCCAATAAATAAAAATTGCTTGACATTGGATATAGCAGTTATCAAATCAAGCTTGTCTACTGTTTTTTGGTAATTACCAACTATTCCCTACATCTTGTCAATCTAATTGTGACCTATAAAGTAGACTGTAATTTCTTTGGAAACTTATTTTGGGAGTTAGACAAATAATCGAAGTGTTTTTGTATTTATTAACATATTTTGTTGGTTTGTTCATTATGACAGTTATCAGTGGGGGGGTTCCAGAGTTCATAAAGGTGTACTGCTTTGTTTGTATTTAAATTTGTATGTCATTGTTGCCAGAGGTTTAGCCTTCGTTACGTATAGCCAATCATCCATCGAGAAAGAGGGAAGAAATGATGTCATAAGTTACGTAACGAGTGCGTTCGAAACCTTTTCTCTGAGTAAGTTGGCCCGTCTTCAAAAAAGGTCACTTTTACATTATAAGTACCAAATTTATTCAACTACGTAGTGCAGAATACACTCAAAATTTATGGTTGAATATAATATGTATTCTGAATAAGACGTTATATTTATGAAATGCATAGATAAAAAGTTATTGCGAAAAAACCGTGTTACAGAGGCCCTGAATCTCATAGTAATTAATTAGTCCCACATGTTTTTTTTTTCTTCATGCTCACTATATTTTTTATTTTATGTTCGTTTCTGACTCATTTTCTGAACACTTTTGTAAATTTCATGTTGTTAGTGATTCAAAGTGTATTGGATTTTTAATTGACTTGACTGCTCTTAAATCCTTAAATTTAGCCTTCGAGATTTTGCTAATAATAAAGGGTCGTTAAGACCGAAAGATCTCCGCAGTTCTCTTTTTTTCATTTTCCTCCTGGCATTACCTTTATTTATACACATAACATCACGTTTTACATATTTCGTGATAAAGTTATTATATATATATATATATATATATATATATATATAATATATATATATATATATATATATATATATATATATATTATATATATATATATATATATATATATATATATATGTATATATATATATATATATATATATATATTTATATTATATATATATATATAGATATATATATAGATATATATATATATATATATATATAGATATATATATATATATATATTATTTATATATATAATATATACATATACATATACACATACAATACACAGTGGTACCTCGTTTGTCGAACATTTCTTATGTCGAACATTCCATTTTATCGAACAAAATTTTCGAGAAAATTTTGTATCATTTGGCGAACAAATTGCTCGTACTTCTAACTGACTGATCAGCTAGGTCATACTTGTATTCGACGGCCTACTGGGCCTTACAAGTTAAATTGTTTAATTTTTTTATTTACAACATATAGTTTAATGATAACAATATTCGACAAAATAAATAAAAGTATTAAGCATTTCAATATGAAATATAGCTTTCAATATAATATTTAGCATAAAAGATGCATAAAATTGTACAGAACTGCGGTGATGTCACTCCCAGCTGGCTTGAGACTGAACGATGGAGTGTTGATATGTTGAGGAGAGAAGGAGAAGAGAGAGTTAAAATATTACTGTATGTATTTAAAAGCAATAACAATACACATAAAAAGGGAATTTCCCAATGAATTTAACGTAATGATAAAATATGAAAACAAAATGCAATACAGAAAAAAAGAAAAAAGTGTTTGGTGCCCCGAGTGAGATGGTCTAGTTAAACAATATTAACAAAATATTAAATGAAAGAACAAAACTTTTCACAATAAATTTTAGCACAAATTGCGGTGATACACAGCTAAAATTATTTCACAATAAATTTAACAATGATAAAACATGAAAACAAATGCATACAGTAACAAAAAAAAAAAGCTTGCTCGAGTCTGTGTTAGGTGCGCTCGGTGAGACGATAGAGAGAGAGAGAAAGAGAGAGAGAGAGAGAGAGAGCGGCTCTGCTTCCCACTGACTTATCAGCTGATCTGGGGTGATTATTCTCCCATTTCTTTCACTTAAACTCGATTTTCCCAAATCACTTTTATTTTTTGTTACAGTAAAATACCAATCTACTGACAAATGCTTGTTACGATATTTTACTACTGTAAAAGTAACTCAGCTCTGTGATAAACAATTGTTTGTTGAAATGGCTACCTTGTGAAAAATTATTTTATCTCTCTTTCCTTTTCTTGCATTCTTGACTTATTACTTATTTGTTTTTAAAATCCTCATGTTTGTTTTAAAAGTCTGCTGTTTGCCCACAGTAAGTTGATGTATTGCGGCATAATTATTCTCTTTCGTGCACTTAAGATCCAAGTGTAAACATGCCGATTACTCTCTCTCAGACAATTGGGCACACTCACTATCGATTCCTTTGATTGTCTTTGTACCTAATATGTGAATAAAATTGATTTTATCAACCTTTGCATACTGCAACCAATTCGGTTTGCTCAAAGGGTTCCCGTCTCTCTTCCCTATGTTCCCCAGCCAGCCAGCACCATTTTTATCAAACAGCGTAAATCGTACATAGAAAAAATAAAATTTAGAAAATTTTACTTCATATAACGTACCGTTTTATTGCTTTACACTCTTAATTTAACTTTTGAACACACTAATAATAGAAATAATGTGAAAAGGGGGACTTTCTGGGTTGACTGGAACAAATTATCCTGATTCCCTTTATTTCTTATGGGGATAGTTGTTTCATATTTCGAACAAATCGTGCTTCGAACAGCCTTCTGGAACGGATTAAGTTCGAAGTACGAGGTACTACTGTATATGAATGTCTTTTACTGTACTACAACAGTATAATGTGAAGATAAATGGCCCATAAAACACTATTTTAACGTTGCAACCATATATTTCGAGCACTTCCTTCTGTGCTCCTTCTGGGCTCCTGATCACTGGTAAAATGTGGACATGGGATGTCTTACAAGAGTATATATACAATGCATATGTAAGTGAGGCAGTAAGTCTCTGTTGGTGACCCAGGAAGGATGGGAATTAATCGGAAGTCAGTGAAGCCAGAAGACACTAGGGAATAGTTTAATTCCTATCCTTCCTGGGTCACCAATAGAGACTTACTGCCACACCTACATTTGCATTGTTATATACTCTTGTAAGACATCCTATGTTCATACTTCACCAGTAATTAGGAGCACAGAAAGAACTGCTCGAAATATATGGTTGCAACGTTCAAATAGCCATTTATGGGCCTTTTATCTTCATATGCCTTCAGAAGACAAAAGGTAAAGAGATTAATTGGCGGGCTTTTTTAATCTGGCATCTTAGACAGAGGAAACATAACTTTCCGCCTAAGGGAGGAAAATAATAACCAACAGCAACCAGTCAGCCGTTTCTCAAAATACTGGAAGGCATAACAAAAGTAGACGTAACCTATTTACGTTAACCAAAATCCAGACAAGAACCAATGGATGGAAACTAGAACTGAAGAGATACAACACATCCCATTGTGGGAACTTCTTACATACAAGATATGTCACACATGGGATAAACTGCCTCCAGAAGTCGTAAACAGCAACAGTGTGGAAGAGTTTAAAAGAAAACTAGACAGAACCATTAAGACACTGAATGAACAGTAAAACCTGTTCTTAGAGATAAGTGATCAAACGATGTCTCCTCAGATGGTCTAACAAGTCTGAGACATCATAATCCTTGTAACTCCTAATAACTCCCTTTACCCGTCGCTACCTCTAAAAGATAGATTCAAAGGTGGTGTGCATTGGAGATGAAGGGAAGATCCTCACAAAAAGAGGAAATGGTGTGAAATGTGACCATACGTGCCGCTTGGTGTTGTCTTATGCTTAACAATGCATGGTTTTGGTAAACAGTGGAGAAGGATGTCAGCAAATAGTAGAGTCAAGAGTGTGTGGAATTCTCCTCTCCAGGCTCGAGACTCAGACACTGAGAGTGAGGGGAAAAGGCAACATAAATATTCTCACTCCAGTCTTGTTGTAGTCAAGGGGTCAAAGGACCCTGGCGGATACGAAGCCAGATAACACCTAGATAATTAAATCCAATTGTTGATGAGCCGTATGCGAAGGATGATAGAGAGGAACAGAGAGTATGAATAAAATTGTTTTCTTTTTATTCTGTGGAGCGTTTGATTTCCGATATAGTTTTTATTCTATGTATGTCCTGAATGGGGCTGTGATGAAGGAAAGCTTTTAATCAACTACGTGAATACCTTTGATTGCTATATAGGTGACTCATCGCCTATTTCGAATAGCCAGACCACCCAATGTAATAGAAAACTAGATTAATATTATAATAAATCAGTAGATGAAACCTATTCATTTGGAACGACCCCGCACTGGGCATTGACTTGTCATTAAAGCTTCCAAAGAATATTGTGTTCATTAGGAAAAAGTAAGAGGAAGTAAGGTGAAAAACAGAAAGAGATCCCACTTATCACAAATAATAAAATTAAATTGATAAATAGATAAAGTATTACAATAGAAGAAGAAGAATATTATTAGGGTAGTGAAGCATTGCATTTTCACTTGAACTTATGAAGTTCCAGTTGCACGACATCCTCCTCAGGGAGGCTGTTCCACAGTCTGACGGTTTCAGTAATAAAGGACCTCTGGAACTGAGAAGTTCGACACTGAGGCTCATTGGCTGCATATTGGTGCTGCTGTTCAGTTCCCTTGGTATAGACGTAGAAGAGGAAAGCACACGTTTCTCTCTCATAAGAAATGTCAAGGACAAAGTGGGAGATAACCTAAATCCAAGTGACGGAACCAAACTGAAGACGTCAGTTATAAACAGGCGTAAACTAATGCCCTTCTATTTGTGTAGACAGGAAGATCTATAAAGGGTTTATGCTTACGATAGGAAACCAGCGTTGATAACTCGGAATGCGCCTTGCTGCTCTCTCTAAGTGGTTGTGATAACTCAATCGATGATTGTATTATTTCTTAGCATGTTTTGTCTCCAATAAAACTATGTGAACTTCAAAAGATAAAAAAGGGTGTTTGTGTTTCATGCTCTAAGCTTGTCGTCATTGCTAATAAAATCTAATGGTTAAAGTAACAGCTTCAAAGGAGTAAAAAATAAAATTAAACAAATCAAGAAATGAAAACGGCAGGAAAAACAAATCGAGTAACTTGGTATTCAGTGCAAAATGAGCAAGGTTGTAGGCAATTGTCTGCATAAAGGTCAGGAATACAGAAATTAATAGAACGAAAACAAGCACGGAAAAAAAATATCCAAAGGTTAAATTATAAATAATGCTGAGAATTCAGTCGTTCAAATGTCACAGAAAACACGCGATGACTAGAGAGAGAAGTCCGCTCCAAGTTCGTTATAATGATAAACAAAAAGAATTCAACACCAACAGTTGAAACTGAGGATACGAATATAGAAAGAAACACTAACACAACAAAGGTTTTCTTTACAACCTTACTAACAAGATAAATGCAGAATGGTGTCTCCTAATTACATAAAAAAGGCAAAATCTTACAATGCATGAACTGGGGAAGAGAAGTGAAGGTAAGTTAACAATACCTTGCTGGCCAGTTTTGCGACTCGAAGCGATGGCTTCACAAAAGAGAACGGTGGAACTTTAGTCGTCTTCTTGACTCCGTACTACAGAAGGCAATGTCTATTCTTGATATTCGAAGGGCAGGAACGCCTCGAAATCTCTAGTAGAAAGTTTCTTCTCTCAAGGCTTGATCAACGTCGAAAATATCTCTGTCGTCCACTCCTGACGACGACTTGACCAGAATTCAACCAACTCTCAAGCGCCTTTTTCTCTCTGATCCTTTGTCCTTCTTCTCTTATGATCTCTGCTGCTGATCTCTCACTTATAATCTGATCTGTGGCTCTTACTGATGATCTCTTACTCTGTGACTAACTGATGATCTCTGCCTTCTCCTACTCCATCAGTCGTATTTATAAGGCATCCTGGGGGCGGGACCTACGGGTGAACGTCACAGACTCTAGATATTGCGGGAACGATTTAGAAGAATCTCGAAGGAATATTGCATCATATTTCGCTGCATTTCTCACAACACTTGGGCTCGTGTTGCGCTCCACAACACGCCTGATGATTCCAGAACAACCGCGAGAACAGGCGCCTCCAACACGGGCGCGAATGCCTCCTTGTTGCAGAACTTCTCGAAGATGCGTTTTCCTTTCCTTATCTTTCTTTGCTATACAGCAATTACCATGACAAGCTGCAGTAATTAAGTCTTTTCTAGAAGATATGTTTTTCCTCTTGAAAGTTTCTCCACTTTTTCAAAGGCACGGACACAGGAAGAAAGAGACAGAGAAACTGATATAGACGCATAAAGGAGAGAGAGAGAGAGAGAGAGAGAGAGAGAGAGAGAGAGAGAGAGAGAGAGAGAGAGAATTCACCCTGCCATGAATTTTTCATGATTGGCAGGTGACGAAACTGTCATAATCAATGTAAGTACAATATGTTACTGAAATTTCCCGGCAGAGGTCATGACTAATCTACTCAAACTATACAGCATGTTGTGCGTGTGTGTGAAAGTCGGGAAATGGAAACTGATGCTGAAATATAACGATTCCAATCACATTCCCAACTCCACCTCAACCTCATTATCCGCCCTCTTCCATCCCTTCTCCTCGTTATTGCTTTTTTCCCTCTCCTTGCTATCTTCTCTGTCACCAAGACCCTGGAACGTTTTAAAAAATGGGGAAATCTGATATAAAATCTTTCGTTCACAGAATTAGAACTTTGTTTCAAAGATGGCAGGACTTTGAGCTCGACCATAGCTCATTCGTCATTGACAAAAAGTAAAATTTTTCATTTTGATAAATGGTCTCAGATAATATCAAGCAAAAATATTAGATGTATATTTCATATTTCTTTCTCGCATTAATGACAGTAGACTCAGACATAAAGAACAAGAATGATTTGGAATGAGGGGTAAGGGAACCAATTGGCCCAACCTCATCCATAGTGGACCAAGACAATATCCTTAATCATTGGATTAGAAAACGCAAATGGCAAAGATGAGATTCTTCAGAGCAAATTGATCCCTGACAATCTTCGCCTGACTTCTTTTCAACTGACGTCTCTAGGCGACTTTTCCATCTCACTAATATATTTAGACGATGTTCTACAAATCTGCTTCATCTCACTGATATCATAAGTATGTATGTAAAGTATTCATTACGTATGTGTATGTGCTATATACGTATATATAATATATAATATTATATATATATATATATATATAATATATAATAATATATTATATTAGTCTCTTCGCTTTTGCGAAAGACTGTTTGTTTTTCCTTACGACTGCATTCGTAAGTATTTCTGGTTCCTTCCGTCTCCCTATGTGATATCTTAGTAGAGTGGTTCTTCTTAAACTAAAGGAAAGATGATTCACAAACGGATAAGTTTGAAAAAGGTATAACAACTTTATTCTGTAACTCCATAATAAGAGAGACAGTTCGCTCGGGAGGACCCATATGTTTTGATCGCTGGAAATGAACTGACTTCCTTGAGCATCACGTTGATAGCGAAACATTAGCTATCTCAGCGATTCACATAAAAAACATACGTAGTTCCGCAGG
Source organism: Macrobrachium nipponense (assembly GCF_015104395.2). Lineage (NCBI taxonomy): Eukaryota > Metazoa > Arthropoda > Malacostraca > Decapoda > Palaemonidae > Macrobrachium > Macrobrachium nipponense. The sequence goes on from NC_087202.1 coordinate 130,585,233, forward strand.
CTCGGAAGTTACAAGTTTTCCGGCTAGGTTAACAGGTCAACCGCTTTTCCCATGAAGTTGTTATGCAAAGTTATCAGTAATGCAAAACGATGACATTTCTAAACAAACTTAAACCAGGCTACTGCAGACATCGCATAGCGTGATCTAGATTTGCATTGTCACGTAGGACCCTCCTAATGCCAATGACCTCAGGTCATGGGTTTTTTATTTACAGATTATGTAATTCTAAAATGTTATTTATTACATTAGGCTCGGACAGCTACCATTCAAGCCTTGAATAACAAAAGTTACTTTAAACATGGTTTCTTAGGAGCGTGCTCGTAACATATGTTTTAGGTATAAACATAACAAGTGATTAAATGCATAAAAAGGTTCTGTTACATACCTTTTTTGACATATTCATAAACAAAAATAAATGCATGGAAATCTAGACCCATGTTTGGTAATAATAATGATTAGTACCCAAAAATAATCAAAAGGTAAAAATCAAAGGATTAACATGTATACATGATTATTATGATAATAGTTAACCTGATTAAGAATAGTGGTTACTGATAGATTACAACATGATCATGGATATTGTTAAAGAGTACTTGTCACTCTTTGTAATAGGTAAATATAATGGTACAATTGTATAACAGTATAATTGTGGCCAGTTATATATAGGGCTGGTATATTTTATTAGGTGCCCGAAAAATACCTTTAGGAGTATATTAATGTATGAGATTGGGCTATAATATTTTATTAGGTGCCCGGGAGATACTTTAACTGTTCAAATGCAAAGGCGTGAGTCTTTCTTGTCCTACATTTTTGCCAGCATACAGACCGCTTTTCACACACAACACACAATTCCAGACAATTTTCCTAGGCACAAAATGAAATGGCCATTTCAGGTTTCAGGCGGCCCTAAACTCAAACGACTTGAGTTTAACGGGTACGTCATCTGGACGGGACAATACGTTTCCTTGGAGATCCTTCTGTGTACGCCTCAGCCTACGCCAAGCAAAGATGTTGACGGCGATAACCAATATGGCCGTCACGCTGAACACGGCCAGCAGAAGTAGTAACGAAAGATTTTCTCCACCTGCATAAGTCGGTGACGCGTGGTTCATCTCAGCCAGTTGCGTCAAACGATGAGCAGCCCGCGCGTTGTATGGGAGAGGTAGTGATGGGATAATTGTAGACACCCAAGTATAATTCGCAAATACGCCTTCTCGCGTATTATCGTGTTGACCCCTCTGACGGTTGTAGTTTGTAGATGTCCCCGTACAACCATCAGCTGCTACAAGATTGGGGAATGGGCGGGGTGGTCCCGTCGGGCATACGACGTGGAAACCGGCTTTGTCGTAACGGATCCAGGAGCCATTATTCATTCTGTAATTGAATTTATTACTGTAAAAGGGATAAAGTTTCCCCAGACAACCTTCGCTTGTATGAGAAAGAGAGCCGTTTAGCACTATGCCTAACTCACATGAATACGTTGATATAGGATAGAATTCAAAAGAGTCAGCTGTACAAATTTTTATTATTCATGGCTTCTGAACAGTGAGTGAGTTTATCTAAGTCTTTAATGACTGTAAATGATTTCCTATCAGAAGAAATCAGAACATGCCCCGTCAAATTGGATATTACTGGACTTGAGTTATTCGTCATGAAAGTAGGAAATTGTGCTATTTTGTATGATTGCCAAGCATCGGAAGAATCAAAAGGTATAGTGATCATAATCCTGTAATTTTCAACGTTGACTGATATTAGGCTATAATAGAACTCTACTTTATGGGCGTCTAATAAAGGAATATAACCTAAGTTTGTTTTTCTCCCGTCCGTTCTCCAAAGTTAACGTCAGATCTTTAATAGGCATGAGGTGTGGAGATACACACCCTTTGTCGCTAACATAATAGCTTCTACATAGTCTTTTGATTTCTCAATAAAATGTGATATTTTCACACGGATATGATCTATTTTCGAACTATAGTAAGCTAACGTAGCCAGCAACATTTTCGAACTATAGTAAGCTAACGTAGCCAGCAAATGTTGAACTTCCATAATCTGAGCGAATATTACTTGAATGTTCGTTTACCAAACTCATTATTTGATTGATTGAAGATAACTGGCTGCGAAGTTCAGACAAAGCTAATTCGGTTTTGTGTTGCAAAAACTCAATTCTTTTATTTTGATTATTTATGGCTTAAGGCGATTTGAAATTCCTAGGCCTAGATTCGCAACAGATCCAAGATGTTTAGTCCAGCCAGAATAAGCGGGTTGCGGCGTTCGAGATTATTGTGCCGCACAGAACCACATCAGCAAGTCACGAGCAAGTTCCTCTGCCTCAGCGGTTTTATTTTGTATGTCATAAGACAACATTTCCGCGACGCTTAGGGTTTGAGCTAGCAAATCCCTTGAGTTAGCATTTGAAAATTACGTTGTGCATTTCCTTAAGCGAAATGGCAAACCTCATCAGGTCATTCTTTAAGTTAAGGACGTCATCTTCAGGCAAAAATATGGCCTGCATATCCACTTCTATGACTATATTACTTGACACTATAAAAATGTCGTCTGTTCTCTCGATAATGGAGCCATGATTAATTCTATTTCTTTCGTCTTAGCGCTCTTTCCATACAACAAAGATGTCTCAACACACAATATCACTCCTAACAATAACAGATTCATTTTTGAAAACCTGCAATGAGTAAAATATATGTAATAACTCGTGTAAAAGAAAGAAATGGGGGTTTACCATACAAAATAGGATTGATGATATTACATATAGAAATTATTATAGCAAGATTCATAAATACAACCATTTTTTTCCCTCACTCCATCTACCTTTCTTTAGATTCTGATATGTGCCAATGGAACTATTCTATATCATGGTTTGGTACTTTTGAACCCAAATCTATTGGCCGTTAATATTTCTAAAATGTTAAACGGGCCTTCAAACTTAGGTGTCAGTTTATAATTTAAACCTTTACGTACGTATACTTGTATGTATACCTGATCGCCCACGGCATATGTTCTAGTTGGCTTAGCTATTTTATCATGATTTCTTTTCATTATGATTTGTGCTTCTTCTAGATTCTTACGAAGTATATTATATCGACTTATGCTTGCATCCATAACATCCTTTAGAGGATTTGATAAATTAGTTGTAGGCGTTAATACATGGAAAGGTGTTCTAGCTGGATACCGTACAGTGCCTCGTGCGGTGTCATTTTAATAGACACGGATATGAGTGATTAAGTGTGCTTAGTACGCAGGTATGGCAATGTCCCAGTTGGGTCTGTCCCCCCTAAGTGACCCTTAAAATGTTTAAAAACCTTAAGATTTGCCCTTTCCACTAGCCCATTAGACTCTGGGTGATAGATCATGGTATTGATTTTCTTTATGCAAAGGAATTCGCACAAGGAGTTAAGGAAATGATTATTGAACTCCCCGCCCGATCTGAATATAATGGTGTGTGGAATTCCATGTTTACAAATGTAGCACTCGTAAAACTTTCTAGCACACTCGACTGCGTTTTTGTTTAAAGCGCTATCAGTTCTGTATATCGGAGTCAAAGCATCTATGATTACTAGGTGCTTATTTCCTCTGTCTGACTCGTAAAATCCTGTTAATAAATCTAAGTGTACTCTTTCAAAGGGTTGATTTGGCACGGGTAAGCCCCTAGGCTGACAGGTGTCTTTCGTGTACCCTTTGTATTCTTGACAAGTGCGACAATTTGCTATGTGCTTTTTTTTTTTTTTTTTTTTATATCTGTAAGCATCGTATGCCAATAAAATAAGGATTTGGCTTTCTGTGACATTAGGGAATAACCCGGGTGTCCATGCAGTGGATTTTCATGCAACCTTTTTAAGACAGTGGGTGAGTGAGATAGGTACCACCACCTGTTGTTATTCAACTGTGGTGTGTTGCGGGTTTTCCTCGTCACGGATCCTACACAGGATATTATCTTTGATGATATAATTCTGCTGCTTATACTTTATATATTCCTTTTCCTTCGGATTTCCGTTTAACGCAATGATGATTTTTTTCTATTTGCGGATCTTTTCTTTGTTCCGTCTGTAATAGTTCAGCACTCCAGCCCAGATCTTCCTGTTCAGATATAGTTTTAACAATGGGCGTGGAGGTTGAGATATCTATTAATTCAGCTAATGGCTCGGTACAAGATGAAGAGGGGTTGCGTGATAATGCGTCAGCAATGATATTTGCTTTCCCAGGTAAATACCCGATCCTCGCGCCAAAGTCCTGGATGATCATGTGCCACCGAGTTCGCTTAGGGCTGTGACTAAAGCCTTTATTTAAAGAAGTCGGTTAGGGGCTTATGATCAGTGAGAACCTTGACGGGATAACCGTATATTATAAATTTAAAATGCACGAGTGAATTAATCAATAGCGAGCCCTTCCTTGTCTATTACTTGCATAGTTACTTTCGGAAGGTCTTCAGTTTTACGTGAATAAAAAGCCTATAGGGAAAAACTGTTTATCATATTGTTGAAGCAATACCCACCTACTCCTAGTCTGAGGCGTCTGTTGCTATGAAGAATTCCTTACCGAAGTCAGGAAATTTCAAGATAGGAGAACTACACAGCATTCATCTTTCAATTTATCGAACGCCTGTTGATGATTTTCAGACCATATGAAATCTATGCCCTTTTTTATAAGATTGGTTAGGGGAGCGGCTATGATGGAGTAGTTCCTAATGAACCTCCTATAATATCCGCTACAGCCTAAAAATTGCCTGTATTCCCTTGACGTTAGTAGGTATCGGAAAGTTTACGGATAGCGATAACCTTATCATGGACTACTTTAAGACCTTCACTAGACACCGTGAAACCTAAATAGACTAGTTCTGTTTTAAAAAATTCACACTTACTTATCTTTACCCTTAAATTATGCTGCCTTAGTCTTTGTAGCACTAACTCTAATTTACGTAGATGTTCTTCTAAGGTATTGGAAACAAAAAGATTACTAGTCGTCCATGTAGGCATGTAGGATATCTCCTAACAAAGTCTCCAAACACAATGTTTATCATTAGTAAAGTTATGGGAGCACAACGTAAACCAAAAGGCATACGCAAAAATTCATAATGTCCCCTGGCTGTGCTGAAGGCAGTGTATGGGATACTCTCTTCTTCCAACGGAATCTGATGAAAGCCTTTTAGTAGGTCAAAGCTGGTGAAATATTTGTTCTGACCTAGTAGAGATAGAATATCGTCAGTACATGGTACTGGGAATCGGTCAGGGATTTTTCTTTATTCATTTAAGCGACGAAAATCGATGCATATCCGCCAAGTTCGATCTTTTTTCGGTACTACTATTAACGGAAAATTATAAGGGCTGTTTGATTTCCTAATGACTCCTTCTTTTAGCATTTTACCTACTTCCTCAGTTATCTCATTCTGAAATTTCATAGGAAGTCGGTACGAAGGTACATAGATTACTTTCTGTTTGTCCTTGAGCCTTATTTGATGCTCGATGACATCCGTTTTTCCTAAGGTTCCATCCGTAGTGGAAAAACATCATGATATTCAGTTAAAAGATTCAAAATTTCTGCTGAATTTCTCTTCTTGAATGTCCTTATTGATTTTGTTCTTTATAGATTGCAAAAGGGGATTCATCCGCAACTGATTGAGTGTGATTTATCTCAGCTACGGTAAAGAATGCGATGTTTATAAACTTCCGCATCCAAGATATGTTGATTTTTGTGGATTACTAAAGCGTATTCAAATGATTACAGACTTCGATGTGACATTGTTGTTGTGAGCCGACTGTATAAATGACTTGTGTGACGGATAATCCGTGTGTTTTCAGAGTTTCGGAAAGGATTAACATTTCAATCCTGGCAAGGTTTTTCTATACACGCACTAATATGTTCGAAGTTACGTTCGGCTCGAGAGTTTGCGTGCAAGCTGATATTACGGGCGAGCAAGAGCTCTGTTGGGTCGCATGTATTAGTTTCTTGGTTCATGAGACAAGTGATTGGTTCTTCAATATAAGTGACTACTCTGTCTGTCTCTTTATTATCTAAAACTGATTTTAGGGTATTAGAAGACTTATAGAATTTTCCTTTGATATACACGCCGTGTTTTGCAGGTTGCTAAGGTAAGATTTTGAGTGCCCATAGACGGGTATCCGATAATTACTGCAGGATACATATTAATGTTTTTGTACAACGATAAAGGTATCGGAAAACGTGCGCTTACCGACCTTGTACTGAACATGAGTTACTCCTACCACATTTAATTAATTATTTCCTATGCCTGAGAGTCTTTATTCCCGGACTTCTCTATAGGGCAAGTTTGGAAAAGAGTAAATGATGAGTCCTTAAATCCATGATATTACGTGGACTACCAGAATCAAAGAACAAAGTAAATGACTTATGGTCCAAATTTACTGCATGTAAGGTTGGTCGTAACTCGTCTTGACTAATAATTGCATGAATTTGTTGCAAATCTACGGGAACCTGCACAGATTTTTTTGTTCGGCGATGGCCGTGTGTTTCATAGGAAAATCGATTGCCTCACAATGATCTGATAAATGATTAAACTGATTATTTCATACAAAAGATGTTGATATTGTTGACCCAATCATCTCCTCCCCTCCCCCCTTGGAGCGAACTACGTGGTATTTGCTTTGTTTAGCACACCTTGAAAATTCGCTTGTCCTTGCAAGTTCTGGCTAGACGGCCCAGGAACAGAGGTACCTGAAGCACGATTTGTTTGTTTCTGCTGTTGAGCAGCATTGGGCCGTTTGCTTGTTTCTTTTTATAGTACTGATGGACCTTCCTGTTTTGTTTAAATAGGCACTGTTTTGCGTGTTATTAGGATTCTGCCATTGATTCCGCGAGTAGCAACGTTATATGAATGTGTGGTACTGTTATGAATTGAACAAAAACGCGTCCGACAGTCTGACGTTACGTGACCTGGCCTATTGCAATTGTAACAAGTCATCCCTGCTGTTTGATTATGATTAACTTCGTCTACTTGTTGTGGCTTATCCTCATTTTTTGCAAAAGCTTGAGTAAGCAAGGGATCAAGGTCAGTACATTCAGACTTGTGTGCTTTATCTGTTTATACACACCTAGTTTTCGTACTGTCAGGCGTTAGCTTTTTAACACAATACCGCACGAAAGCTACAGGCAACATGACTGCCATACAGATTAAATATATCAAGTGTATGAAAACATTCACTGCAATATTGGATCTTGTAACCCACGTGGAGTTACGTAAGTTTTTCCTGATGTTCATTTAACCCGTCGGCATTACTGCTCCCATCCGACAAACACTAGGCTGAGCCATAGAAGCTTGTTTACGCGTAGAACTCGAGAAACCATAAACGATATTTACCTCCAGGACCTTGAACAGGAAAAATTATTATGTCCTGAACCAAGTTAGTTTTACTTCTGGATTTTTGGTTTTATAGGTGTTCCTCTTGTATGTGTGTTTTTCCCGACTAATACGATTCCTAAATGTTTCACTAGCACTGTACAGATACGAACGTCCACTGCGCAAACGCATATTCAATATAAAAATAAAAATGTGTTGCAAATAATAGGAAAAACCCCACAAAAAAAGATCATATAAGTACAGATAATTTGATAAAAATATTATACGGAAGAATTCCTGCAAGAAACGATTAGCAACAACGAGAAGAAAAAAAATAATCTGCGGGCGAGAACTCGTAGTTGAAGATTGATTCTGTAATGAAGAAGATTAAGATGGCGAACAACTCACTGCCCCCAGAATACTAGACGATCGACTCCTGATGAACAACACTTCACTGAGGAAAAACCTGAATAGATAAAATGGTACTTAGCTCTGGATTATATGCTGAAGGATTGTTGACATGGGATGACGTCACAGTTTCCTGTCCGTCTTCGCGTCGGAAGTCGTGATGACGTCACGGTCTTCCCTCCTCTGGCTCACGTTTGACATGAAGAAGTCGCCAAGATTGATGACGTCACAGCCTCCTTCCTCTCATTGCTTCCTCTTGGCCTACTCTTTGCGTCCTTGCTAGTGATCGCGCGTTTTCTTTATGTGTTTTTCTTCTTTCTGTTGATGTTCGATGCTGCTCTCGTCCCCGGTGTTGATTCTCGGAGATATGTGACAACAGTCACTCAAACGTCGATGTTGATGCTTGTATTCTTCTCGATGAAGGACATATCTTCGTCTTCATAAAATGTTGCGTTGATTAAGATCCCATTTCCTCTGTTTAGCATTGATTTTGTAGGTGGAAGTTGGTTATTGTAGTTCTTCGGTCGGCTGATATGGGTCTTGTTAATCTTATTCTTCGTCAAAAGCTGCCACCAAATATTAGAGTCTTCGCTTTTGCGAAAGACTGTTTGTTTTTCCTTACGACTGTCATTCGTAAATTTCTGGTTCCTTCCGTCTCCTATGTGATATCTTAGTAGAGTGGTTCTTCTTAAACTAAAGGAGATGATTCAAACGGATAAGTTGAAAAAGGTATAACAACTTTATTCTGTAACTCCATAATAAGAGAGACAGTTCGGTCGGGAGACCGATATGTTTGATTCACTAAAAACATACGTAGTCCGCCGGCTCGGAGAAGTACAAGTTTCCGGCATAGGTTTAACAGGTCAACCGCTTCCCATGGAAGTTGTTATGCAAAGTTATCAGTAATGCAAAACGATGACATTTCTAAACAAACTAAACCAGGCTACTGCAGACATCGCATAGCGTGATCTAGATTTGCATTGGTCACGTAGGACCCCTCCTAATGCCAATGACCTCAGGTCATGGGTTTTTATTTACAGATTATGTAATTCTAAAATGTATTTATTACATATATATATATATATATATATATATATATATATATATATATATATATATATATATATATATATATATATATATATATATATATATATATATATATATATACTATATATATAGTATATATATATATATATATATATATATATATATAATAATATATATATATATATACACACACACACTACATACTTATATTTCATATATATATATATATATATATATATATATATATATATATATATACATATATATATATATATATATATATATATATATATATATATATATATATATACATACATACATACTTATATATATATAATTGATTGTTTTTTATGGTTAATTTATTCTCTGTTTTGAGATGCTGAGTTTCCGACGCTCTTCGCCTTTGTGGCGGCTGTGGGTGGGATAGAAGAGGAACCGTAGCACATTTGGGATCGGGTGTAATTATCGAGGAAGACCACCTGAAGTGTGGTTGACATCTGCCTATATATTATAGGTTTGATGAGAGTGGAATTCGAGGACCTGTAGTCTGGCCAGGTCAGAGTTGGAAGGTTCTCGGGATAGTGTGGAATCGTTTATGCGGAAGCTGCATAAAGCAAATGTTAAACGGAAATTGTCTAACCCTGTGAGACGTTTGCTTTCAGAACTGAAGGTTACAGTGGACACAATACAGGGTCAGATAACGGGGACATTAACGTGGATTCCGGATACGAAATCAAACATTACAGTTATTGGAGGCTGAATTGGCTGATCAGGGGAGGGTTTTGGTGAAATCGCCTGCCAGTAACACAGAACTAGTTTTTTTTTTTTTTTTTTTTTTTGAAGAGTTGAGGAAGACTGATAATATGTTGCAATTTACTATTGAAGGGATTTGGGGGTGGCCTAGTTGTGACAATTATTTTTTTTTACCTGTGCACACTACCCTTTTAAATGTCGAGAAGGAGTCCATTTTGAAGGATGCAGCTTATGACTGGGGACCGAACGTCATGTTTTGAGCAGTGACTAGTATAAGGAATTATCTCAGTAGTGGGGTAGTATCATCAGTGAACCTCATGCGGTGCACTGTAGGCATTACTTAAGATGTTTTGCAGCGTACCTTTGGCCCCTAGCTGCAACCACTTCGTTCCTTCTAGTTCACCTCCTTTCACTTTCTCTTTCTTCATCTTACTTTCCACCCTCTCCTAACACTGAATTCATTTTGCAACTGCTTTGAGGTTTTCCTCCTGTTACACCTTTCAAACATTTTACTGTCAATTTCCATTTCAGCGCTGAATGACCTCATATGTCCCAGTGCTTGGCCTTTGGCCTAAATTCTATATTCAACTCAACTATAAGGAATTATGGTGGTTTGTGTGACAGAGGGTTAGTTGCAGAAATTCCGATGAGTGACAAGGAGTCGTTTCGTAGTTATAAAATGAGACGTTTTCTTAGCACATCCAATGGCCCTGTCGTAATGTTGGAGGGAATAGAGAGACTACATTTTTGGGGATAAATATCAATCTTTGACTGTTGATTATAAGTTAGGGTGTGTGTTAGTCCACAATAAGCAGTATATTTGTGAAAGCGGGTATTTTGTATTAAGGGACATAGACGAGACAGTTTCCCAATGCACCTTCAAGCCATTTCCCAGGAGCTATCTGGTGGTCCCCTTGCAGACATCAATCAACAGTGATCTCCTGTGAGCTATGCAGGATCCTTACGCTCTGCACTAATTCGTCTCCATCACTGGCACTGGATGGTCACGACTGTTCGATGGCACCTGCAAGATAATCTCCGCTCTGTTTTTGGTGTAGAGCGAGGGAATGGATTATAATTCACCAGCGAATATCTTTCTTCAGCATTGACAGCTGCGTCATGGAGTGGCGGAGTTGCCGGAGGTGGCAGAGATAACTACTTCGTCGGCATTGATGGAAGAGGAATGGGACTTTCCTTAGGCGCAGGAACTGATGCTACCATGTGTTATGGCGTTGTTACTGATGATTATAGTCGTAATTATGTGGGTCACTGTGTTTCTCTAGTGCAGTAACATGTGTTGCTTTCAACGAAGCCACCAGCCCCGAGTGTGGAGATGTCGGTGATTCAACATGATGTGGCAGAATAAACTTACAATATGCTCGGTCGGTGCCGAGGGCGGCACCAAAGTGGTGGCCGAGCTTTTTATGGCACAGGACTATAATATGCTACTCATTATAGAGGGGGAATCACTGAAACTGGTCGAACTCAGCGCTGTCTGGACGCAACTCAGCCGTTCCGGTGAGGACTCGGTGGCAGCGTCAGTCAACTCTGGAGGCGCCGGGAAACAGATCACGTGAAACGAAAGAATATTCTGCATAGAACTTCCGAGAAAGAAATATCCGGTTACAAATCCGGATTCCAGGGAGTGTCTGTGGGAAGTCGTGTGTTCGTTTGTCCTAATGGGAGGGCGGCCAACAAGGCAAATGTATGAGTTTTATTTTGGGAAGTTGACTGAAAGACTGTGTAGGCATCTGTCAGACCTATTTAATTTAAAATGGAATATTTAGTTTCGGTGTTGGGAAAGAGTATTTGGTTTTCATTTTATTTCCACTCCTGATTCCTTTGACATTTGAGGTGGGCGATTAATAAGCAGTTTTAGATTATTTCCATTCAGGCAGTATTATTATGTTGGGTTTGCAAAGTAGTCTGTTTTGTACCTCAGGTTTAGTTTAAACATACCCGATTAGATGTAGGACTGGGTTCAAAGTTCTGAGAGAGAGAGAGAGAGAGAGAGAGAGAGAGAGAGAGAGAGAGAGAGAATGTCTGGGAGAGAAAGTACACTGATCTTCGGCCAAGTCTGCCAACATCACAGTTATATCAAAATAATGTTATTCAATAATGAACATCTGTGTCAGTATGGAATTGAATTTGTCTTGACCAAAATGAAGAGTAAGTAGGCTTTGTGAAATGACCGCTGGAGAATCACCACCGCAACCGCAGGCAAAAATTACGCTCATTTCGCAATCACAGTCGAGCTGAAATGGCAGCACGGACCAAATTTAATAATTATTTTGTCATTATATATAATTACTAAAGTTTTTATTTTTTTTATTGTAGCGGTAACTTTTTCGTAGATAAATTGGTCATTAAGGGTGAAATGTTTCTCTCTCTCTCTCTCTCTCTCTCTCTCTCTCTTAAAGCACTATGATTAACATTTTCAGCTATTAGAAAAGTTAATTATCTCTCTCTCTCTCTCTCTCTCTCTCTCTCTCGTAGGTGGGTAGTGCAGTCAGTGCACCTCACGCGGTGCGCTGTAGGCATTGCTTAATGTTCTTTGCAGCGTTCCTCTGGCCCCTAAATGCGATCACTTTCATTTGTTTGTCTGGACCTCCGTTCATATTCTCTTTCTTGTATCTGACTATCCTCTCTCTCTCTCTCTCTCTCTCTCTCTCTCTCTCTCTCTCTCTCCTCTCTCTCAGCAGAGTTATGGCATCTTAATTTCATGGAAATCATCATATCTGAACTATTGTTATATTGGTAGCTTGACCTTGAAGAGGAGAACCTTGCAATCTGTAATACACAGCAGCAGATTCTACGTGAAAAGTCACAGTATGTGAACTAGTTTAGAATTAGCTATGTTCAGCTGAAGGTTATATACTTGCTTCCAAAAATAGCTATACTATATTATATATATACATACACATTTATATAGACATATATATACCTATCTGTATATATATACTCCAAAATTAAAAAAAAAGTAGAACCTTTATTTCCCCCAAATAATACTAACATGGTAAAAAAAGATAATATACTGAAAAACCGAAGACATGAAGTGTAATAACTCCTAGCAAAAGAAATAATCTCAAGTTAAAGCCACACACCATCTCCCATTATATGTGGCGACATTGAATCCATCTGAGGGAAAAGAAATCATAATTTTCAGAAATCGAATCCATGGATGAGCAAAAAAACAATGGGAATAAAATGAAATCACTCCTGTATACCTGAAAAAAAAAACTTATTAGAAACTCAAATGTCTTCCACTGAACATAATCTTCAAACAGAGCAGCTGAAAAATGTTGAATGTTCAATAAAACGTCTCTTCTTTCCAACACTAAATAAGTTTTTCCTTTTCGTGGATCTCTGTGCTCCTTCCCCGCCGGTTCGACTCAACTCTTTGGTCGATTTGCACCCGCCCTGATGAGCGTACAAACTCATGCACGCGAGTGCTCTCATGGATCTATTTGCATTCTTTTGGGACGTAGCGATCAGGTGACACTTTCCTGGTTCGAAGTAGGGTAGCCACCCTCCGAGCCAACTTTTCCGCACCTTGGCACTCGTCCCCTCGATTTGATCTGTTTTACTTTGTCGGCATCTTCCGATCATTGTCCAAAACATTCGCTAACCAACCGGTTAACACTAGTGGTTTTTTCCAAAACATTCCAATCTTTATATATATATATATATATATATATATATATATATATATATATATATATATATATATATACCATATATATATATATATATATATATATATATATATATATATATATATAGAAAGATCTTCGAAAAACTCAAGTATATATAACGTGTGCATAATATTTATAATTTTAATAATCTCATTCCTGTAATGTACTTTTTAAAGTCAATTCGTCATTCATGAACATACACTTCCTTCCCACTCATACAAGTGTAATGATTTTACTTTTTACAAACCTTATAAAATTCATCCAGAATCTTATTTAATCATACAGGGAAGTGTTATTTAGCAATATCCATCATCGACAAATAATGCGTCCATTTATTCCTGCGCCTACATTCCACGAGGAAAGTATTGCCTTCTCTGTGGTGGCCTTGTCGACATCAAGTAATGAAAATTGTTCGTATACCTGTGAGGATTCCTCGTGCATTGTTCGTCCTGAAGAAGTTGAATCGAGGCAAATTCCTCCCGTCGACAGCATAGTTCCTTACAACTCTACGTCACCTAATACTATACCATCAAGAAATCCTGGCAATTAAGCTTCGCAAGAGGAGACAGCATTCGAAACTCGGAAAGAAACTCGTGAATTCCACAGCCGTTCGTTTCCCTGCTTCTTCGTCTCAATCCTCGGATTGTTCCCACATGTCCGCGACTGGAACACCTGCAGAAGTCAATGAGTGCGATCTCGCACTGCCATCAAGATTTGAGTTTGGCTACAGAAATGCAAACTAATGGATTTCTTGCTCTGAGGTGTGAAGGGTAATTGAGTGGATATACACTTGTTAGTGTACTTCCAGATATGTGCGTTTATGTGTACGTAAGAATATATGTAGGTTCCTTTGTGCGGTCTTGTGTTCTCTTGATCTCCACTGATCCATACCACACATTCTGGTACGCCTGAATTCCCTAGTATGCTAGATTGGCTGTCTCCTTCCCCTGCTCACAGCATCAGGTCATCTTGGAGGCGATGGCTGGCAGTCTGTCTTGCAACAAGCCCCATTCTGAGGATATTTGTTGGCAGAACGAGATGTTGTGATGGCTTCGATGTATTTCATTATATTTTTCATTGAATTTTAAGCATAACTTATACCATATCAATTAATGTTCAATTTGGAAATATGCAAGACGAGAACCCGGCCTCGAAGAAAGGCGAATTTTAATATACATTCTTCATTCATTGGTCACTTTATAAGGAGTATGCCCTAATAGGTAAAATATCTTCAATAATTCCAAAGGCCCCCCATCCCCCTCCCGGCATCCCAAACCCCGCCGGCCCTAAATCCCTATCAGCAACTCTTGCTTTCTTGAAGCTGTGAAATCAACTCGAAATCTCTACTCATCGCGAACACAATTGACCACCGCAGGAGAACCTTTGTAGTTTTCTGTAAAAGAAAATATCGAGATGGCTGTTTGTCTGTCCGTCCGCTCCTTCTCTATCCTTCTTCATATCTTGGAAACTACTGAGGCTGGAGGGCTACAAATTTCTAAGTTGATCATCCACCTTCCACTCATCAAACATACAAACTGCAGCCCTCTAGCCTCAGTAGTTTTTATATTATTTAAAGTTAAAGTTAGCCATGATCGCATCTGGAGAGCAACTGAGTGCTTCTCGGAGCTGAGCAATTCATACTACATCACATCGAGTGTGTCATTCAACACTATATGCTATACAAAAAACTCGATTGCGCCGAAAAAACCTGATGTCATCTTATCAGGATTCTGATTACATTCTAATTGCAGGCTTCATTTGGGGGTGAAAAATGGGAATAACGCATTCAACATTTTTCGTTTCAGAGGTCTATGGTTTCGTTGGGCTTGTTTCATGGAAGAGAAAGTTGGGGTTTAAAATCTCTTGTTTAGTAGAATCTTGATGAATTCCAGAGTTCAGGAAATATATAGCAGCTTAACCGACAATTTTTTTTCTTACATAACAATTATGTAAAGACCAAAACCAGATTTTTAATTAATGAAGAAACGGCGATAGCACTTCTTGACTCATAACGGTTGGGTTTTATAATGTACGAACCTGGTACTAACATTTCATATATGTACGTATGTCTGTGCGTGATGTGTATATATATATATATATATATATATATATATATATATATATATTATATATGTACTATATATATATATGTACTATATATATATTATATATATATATATATATATATATGTACTATATATATATATGTACTATATATATATAATATATATATATATATATATATAGTATATATATATATATACATATATATATATATATATATATATATATATATATATATATATATATATATATATATGATGCATCTATATATATATATATAGTATATATATATATATATATATATATATATATATATATATATATATATATATATAATATAAAGGGCAACAGCCACTCCGGTGATCATGAAATCCCCCGATGACTTTGCCGAGTGATTATTTCTTTCCATTGAATCTCCTTCGTTTCTCTTCTACTTCCCGCTTCCATCCTTTAATCTCCCGGGAGACGGGTTATCATCTCCCTTGGACAAACCCCGTTCTTCTCCCCCCCCCCCCCCCCCCCCCCCCCCCCCCCCCCCCCCCCCCGTCTTATGACTACCATCCAACGTCCTTCATAAGACCTGAAACTTGGTTTTTCTAACGCAAACTAAACGCCTTCCGCAATTAAAAGCAGATTCCTCCCTCTCTCTCTCTCTGTTGACAGATACAGAAACATATTTAATATGTATATATATTTATATATATATATAGATATATATATATATATATATATATATATTATATATATATATATATATATATATATATATATATATATATATATATATAATGTATATAAGTGCACATATAGATGCGTGTGCCCATGTGTGTATGCACAGCTTGCTAAAGTAAACGTTCATGACTATTGTGGTTAAGCTCTTCCATACAGAGAATTTCATGGAAATCTCACTGGGCACGTTGTCCGGATCGGAGGAAAATACAGGTATAGCTGAAAACCTCCCTGAATCAACATGGTATGCAGACAGTGGAACATTATCAAATATTTTTCATAGGATTCTAGTTAACTGCATCAGTGTTTATGCAAACTTACATAAATATATATGTGTGTGTGTATAGTATACATATATGTCTGTGTGGTGTGTATGTGTGTGTTTTAGCGTGTATATATACATATAAATATATGTTTACATGTAAACATATTTATCTTGTTCATTTCTTATTCTGTAGTGTCTTACATAAACA
>NC_087202.1:130602228-130604728 GCF_015104395.2 Macrobrachium nipponense
TTTTGTGTCTTTCACTTTGAACTCTAGTTTTCAACTTATGTTGTGTGGACTCCCATTAACTGAACTAATTTAAAAAAAAAAAATCCAGAAGAACAGAATATAGCTGGATATCGTAGCAAAGGACCAGACCTTAAACACACATTAAGTACAAGGGTAAATTGTGACCTGGCACCAAACAAACCATCAGAATTCTTGGCACTGGTCTTGGAAATGTTTAAAATGGTGGACAGAATTGATCCTCAAACTTTGGTACTTTTGTCCAGTCAGTCCCCACCAAATCCTCTGCAGCCTTCCCCCGGCCCTCCCCACTCAAGCTTCCAAAGAATATTATGGTGTTCATTAGGCAGAAGTAAGAGGATGTAAAGGAAAACAGAAAGAAGATAATCTCGCTAATCATAAATGAAATTTGATTGATTAAAAAAGGGGATTATCCAGCCCAATGAGTCGATCTCGACTCTTACAGGGCTGGCCTGAAAGATTCAGGGAGAAAAAAAATTATAATAAATATATACATACATGCACACATACCTAATATATATATATATATATATATATATATATATATATATTATATATATATACATATACACACACATATATTCTAAATTATATAAACATTCATAAATACTCTGTATATAAAAATTCATAAATACTTTATATAAAAATTCATAAACATTCTATACATAAAAATTCATAAATACTCTATATATAACTGTAAAAAATGAACATATATAATCATATTTTATTAAAAAGACCAGTAATTCTTAAAAATATTAAAATTTCTGAAGCAGAGAAAGATTCTGAATCTCTAGAAATATAAATCATTGTCTTATTACTAAAACATAAAGTCCTCTCTCTCATGTAGCCTCGACATTTGCTAAAAATGTGCTTGATACTCAAAGGAGCACTGCAAAAATTACATACAGGTGCTTCTTCATGTGGGGTGCACATAAAAAATCCATGGGTCAGTCTAGTGTGGCCAATTCTTAGTCTTGTTAAGATTACTTCTACACGTTTGTCCCTTTGAATGGATGAATTCCAAAGGGATACACAAGGCTTGATTTGTTTTAATTTATTTTCATTCGATACACTGTTCCACTTAGACTGCCATTGGGCATTAATAAAATGTTTTATAGCTGTAATAAAATCACTTACTGGTAGTTTAATATAAAAAACTGGACAATGGACTGCAGATTTAGCAGCAATATCTGCTTTTTCATTGCCAACAATTCCAACATGGGCAGGGACCCAGCATATTTCAATATCTAATCCCTGATAATAACATCTATTGATAATGTGTTTTATTTGTAACACCAAATTATTTTTATGTGAATAGCCTTTGAGGGCTTCTATGGCACTTTTAGAGTCGGACAAAATTACGAATTTCATAGAGAGGTTATTTTCAATAGTTTTTATAATGTTAATTGCCATTAAAATTCCTACTAATTCAGCTGTAAACACTGATGCTTCATTGGGTAAAGAGAACTATCTGGTGAAGTTGGGGGAGATAGCTGCACATCCCACTCCTATGGATGATTTGGAACCATCAGTATATATAGGAAAATGAGGACCTTTTTGGTGACACAAACAGCCACCCCCTCAGATTGCACTTCACTGACACTTTTCACTCCACTAGAAGTCTTTTCTATGAAAGACTTTACTGATAAACCTAACTGCATAACCGTGTTAGCTAATACATCAAATTTCTTTTCAAATTTAGACTCGAGGCTGGCAATGGTGTCAGGAGAAACTCCATAGGAAGTTGGCAAGGGAGTTACAGGAGCAGGAGTAGGACGACTCAAGATCGGAGACATAATAAGAGGAGAAGGAGAAGGAATAGGAGCAGGTGCTTCGATAGAAGAAGCAGAAGCAGCTAAACTAGTCTACTTTCAGCTCTGAGAGCCGCCTTCCTCTTCCTATCCTTAATTATCTTCCCCGAGTGAGAAACAAAAACTTTCCACGGTTGTTCACTCCAATCCTTGCATTCATCACAAGTAGATTCTCTAGAGCACTCACAACCCCTACACTTAATGCACTTAGTGTGCAAATCATAAATTAATTTAACTAAGCTAGTTTTGCACCCTCTGGCACAAAACCTTACTACTGAAGGACTAGAGGCTGACATGATGGTAAGACCACAAAATTGCAGAAAAGAAATTCAGCTTCAATCCTACAAACACGGAGTTGAATACTTCACCGATATTGGAGAGATATACTTCTACCAACAAATGAAGAAAAAGTCTGCACCGACCACCGATGTTCACCAGAAGCCAGCAGAGAACGAATTGATGTTACCTGGACAGTTGTACCTGTAACTCCCTCGAGTGGAGGAAGATGACGTTACCTACATCAGCGATGGCGGCGCCACCGCGGAAGTTTTGAATCTATTGTCTGCCATTCGTAGGGAACCTACAGCTGTATAATTGTTCGGTAAGACACTGCAATAAAAAGTGAGATTAAAGGATGTCTTGTAACTCACCCAGAAACAACGTTCTCTTGA
>NC_087202.1:130609728-130637228 GCF_015104395.2 Macrobrachium nipponense
CCGATTCTACTTAGCTATTCTTTCTTTCTCTTTCTATAATTGTATATGGGCTGAGTGGCCTGTTGGCTCCGGTGTTTGGACTTGAAACATAAATTCTTAAGTCAATCGATCTATTATGCCCTTGGAAACGACAACCACGCATTACTTCTCTGCATAATATTTTTATCAAAATCATCCAAGTCAGTCACAGGATTCACTTTCTCTTTTCTTTCTTGAAACACTGGGGATTCCACTATATTTCCCGCCTCTCTTGCTTCTTAAGTCTACGAACAGTCATTTCTAACACTTTTGTTGCTTCAGATGTTCTCTGGATAGCCTTCGAAACATCAGTTACAGGACATTCCAGATGTTTTTATAAAATGAAGTATTTCAGGAAACTATAGACTATTTCCTTGGCCTCAGTGGTGGGTGAAGACGTTTACGGGAGTCATTTGGCCTGGGCTGACCATACTGTTCACAGTGGGTGATCGAGTGCGAGTATCCTTTAATGATATTGACAATGACCTTTTAAATCCTCTTAAAAACCATAGGTCCCCTGAACTCAGATGTGGCATCGCCGGGGAAAAAATATGCCATATCTTAATTTTCATTAGTGAAACTGAGGTTTTCATGAAGAATATACGAAATAAGATATATTCAAAATATCTGATGCAAACAAAGAATCACATAAAGCTAATATGATTACCATAACGTGAAAATTGCCAACGTAAGATTTCTGTACAGGCCACACCATAGCGATCTTAGAAAAGTAAACGCACTATAAATACATAATATTTTTTGGTTAAAGTCCTTATTGTGTGATATTGCATCTAAGGTATGCATAGGATTGTTAAAGTAAGCTTAAGTGTGCTTAAATTTGAAAAAACAAAAACATAGTGCGCACTTCCCCCAAACCCTGGGGTAAATGCGCACCCAAATATTTTTTGCACTACCTACCACATAAATATTTTCATAAACATTTCAATTTCTGCAAAAGGTTGCCCTATTAATAAACAATAAAAACATGTCTCACTTTTTTCAGTTTCTTTCTAGAACTCTTACCAGAGGTAAAAAAATGACAAAAAAGGTGCGCACTTCCCCCACTCTACGGTATATATATATATATATATATATATATATATATATATCTATATATATATATATATATATATATATATATATATGTAAGTGTTTACATAATAAAAATATGGAATGTTAGTCCATATATATAAAAGATTGCTTGCAGGAATGTGATCAGACTAGAGACGCTAAAGATGACGTATACAATAAGTATGTAGGCTAAGATAACATGCCGTCACCTGTAGTCATTCAATTGTTTATAAACATTAGTCCAAGCTCCCTGCTTGAGACAACTTACCCCGACCTATAATTCAAACGGCCTACGTGATCTGTAGAGTGTCTCATTTTGATTGTGTGTTCGTATGAAACTATGTCATTTGTATGTATGTTCATATGTTCGAACTACTGTCTGTTCCTTCATAACTTGTAACAGAGATGGTAGAGAGGCAGAACAGAGTTAGCTATCGTCATTAGAAGACCTGTATCTCTTTACCTAAGCTTTATCATGTAGAGAGAACAGAAGTAGCCATCATCATTGGCAGAAGCGATCAAGCTATCGTTATTAGAAGACTTGTACAATCATATCTGATCTTCAGCATGTAAAACTTCAGAAGAATATATCTATTTTTATACTTCGTGTTTTCTACAAGAACCTCCTCACCATGAGTTTAACACATCATCGTCATAAACAAGAGATAATCCCGACTTCGTAAGTGATCTACAAACCCCAAAACACTCCATTGAAGATGGAAGTGCAATACCAACCGACTTAGCGTATAGATTATCGCAAGTCTAACATTACCTCATAGGGCGCCTTATCATACAAGGCACAAGCCCTAATATTGGTGGCAGTGGACCAGAAGAACTCTACAACTTCTCCGAAGAAACATCAGAATAATGAAGTATCATATAAGAACTCTTCAACGACGACGAAAGCAGCAGATTCTTCAAGCAACTTATTTTCATCGTTTAGTGAGCGACTTCAGAAAACAACAAGAACTCTTTAACGACGACGAAAGCAAGAGATTCTTCAAGCAACTTAGTATCATTGTTAGTGAATAACTTCAAGAAACAAAACCGACGTGTCCTTTTTCCTACGACAACGCAAGCTTCGTCTCTCATTAGAATCATTCAAGAAAACATCGTTAGTGAGCGTTTCCGGCACTCCAAGAAACAAACCGAACGCGTCTGCAGCATCGGATCTTTCAAGGGCTCGAATCATCGAAACAACAACGCGCACGGGGAAACTGAAGCCAAACCAGGTCATCCGCTAAATAGAGAAGGAGGACCAAGGCCGTGTGTCGTTATCGGAACACCGTGACTTCCCACAAAAGCAAGCTAAGTACAATTTTTTTATTCATTTGGAGTAACTTTGAGTGTTTCCTTTGCAGGTCGAATTTCGTTATTCCTGTGGCTGAAGTTACGAGACATCTTAATCTTACTTTTTTACAAAAATTATCTACATCATTGAGATTTCGCTACTGCGAGTTTTTTATCTTTGAGTGTCTGTTTCAGAAGTTCTACTGAAATATCATAATCATATACTATGTTAATTTTATCATTTTGGGTGATTATTAATCCCTTACGTAACAAATCATATTAAACAGTGAATATGCGTTTACGCAGTGGACGTCTGTATTTATACATATGCATGGATAGGGTCGTTAAGCACCGTAGTGATTAGAAAACACACAAAAAACAAGTGGAACACCCGTACAAATCTATATAAATTAGAGGTAACACTATTTCGGGTCATGACAATAAATGCTCCTTTGCAAATTCCCGCTCGCAGGTTTTAGCCTTTGAGTTTTTTTTTTGAGTTATATAAGAAAATATCGAACCTCAATGACTCAACTTAACTTTAAAAATATGGCTGGATTGCAAGGAATAACATGTCGTAAAAACTTTCATCAGGCTAAATGCGCTGACCAGGATCCCTCACTATTTCAAATTTTAGCAAAGAATGAAGTACAAACAGTTAATATTGAATGCAGTAGTGATAACTTGTCTTATTAGTAATCGCTCAGTTCCTAATAGTTCGTCATTCATTGCTTTATATGTAACCAGCAACATAATGCTAAAAACACACAATACGTTGCCGATGGTAATAAAGAGAAGGATCCTAATTATTACAAAAAAGAAATAGAAACAGTAGCCCGTTCAGAATCAAACAAGCAAACTCGGTTACTGTGTCACCTAGTCAAGCGGTCAAGGTTAGTTAAATCTGCATAGCAAATTCCACACAATAAGCGACTCTAGCAGAGTGGGGAAAAGCGATGTTGGTTCATACATGCCAATATCTTTTTGAATTAAAAAGGATTTTTCCTATGAAACACACGACCGTATCAAGTAATCAGAGCAGGTTCTAGTAATTTTAATACAATAAGTTATTATAAGCAGTGGTGGATAAGCCCACTGTACGCGCCGTAAAAATTAGAGTATCTTGTTTTATTTCTTTAGTACACGTAATATCCTGTATTTACGGACTCACCGTCTGTTGTTCGAACTTCCCTAATGAGAAGTCCGGATAAGCGAGCGCTTACAGATACCTCTATAGTTATAAAAAACATTGATCTGTATCTAGTGTAATTGTAAGATATCCATCTAGGGATACACAAAATATTATCTTACATCCTGCAAAATAAGGCGTGTTTGTCAAAGGAAAATCCTATAAACCTTCAAACATATCAAAATCAGTTTGAACAAAAAAGAGACAATTAATCAAATAATAACTTATATAAAGGAACAATACATTTGTCTCATAAATCGTAACATTGTTCAAATGACCCAACAGAATTTCTCCCACAACCGCAGTCGTAGTTTGCACGCAAAATCTCGAGAAGCATGCACCCTCGAATGTCTTAGTGCGTGTAAAAAGACTTTGCTGGGAAATGAAATTTTAATCCTTCCCGACACTCTGAAATATAACGATTTCCGCGAACAAAGCCCTAAAAGTATACATATCGTGGATACGGAAGTTATAAATATGTTATTGTTATAATACAATTAAGTTTGTTCATACTTACCTGGCAGATATATATATAGCTGTATTCTCCGAAGTCCGACAGAATTTCAAAATTCGCGGCACACGCAGTGGGCGGACCAGGTGGTAGTACCCATTCCCGCCGTCTGGGAGGCGATATCAGGAACTATTCCCATTTTTCTATTCATATTTTATCATGTGCCACTGTCTCCTGAGGGGAGGTGGGTGGGCACTTTAATTATATATATCTGCCAGGTAAGTATGAACAAACTTAATTGTATTATAACAATAACATTTTGTTCATGAAACTTACCTGACAGATATATATATAGCTGAATCCCACCTTCGGATGGTGGGAAGACAGAATAGGATTTTTGGGAAACTAAATTAAGTAGAGGATATACATCTTGGTTCCTCACCTGTTAGCATAGCCGACTTCGTGATTACTGTCACCAAAGTCTGCTTCTGCGTTACTAGAGTTGCCAGCGAGGTAGAGACCTGTAATGCTGGTGCGCTCTAGAATGATCTGTCAACGGGGGTGTGACCACAATGTGACTAGACCATATGACCATACTTCTGAGGGCAACGAAGCTAAAAACCACCACCTGACCTAACCTATCAAAGTTAGTTCCATAACTTCTAGGCTAAAGAAAAGGAACGCGCCTCAAGCGACCAACCCTTCAAAGTTAAAAGCACACCTATCCCTTTTCTATAGGATAGGATTCGTGTTGCTTGCTGCCCCCAATAATATATCTACGGATATGTATGGTCCTAGCGACTTACAGATCTCAAATGTCGTCTTCACATCCCGTCGGGAGTGTGAAGCGAACACAGAGTTGCTTCGCTAAAGCGTGGCACTCAGGATGTTACTGAGTGTCATGCCCTGTTGAAATGCTTCCGAGGCCGCGCCCTCACCTCTTGAGCATTCATTCATATTAAGAAAAAATCTCAAATCTTTATGCAAACATAATGAATGAGACTTCTTAAAAGAACTCCTTGACTATAATGCCAGGGTGTTCTTGGACATGAACCAGTCTGGTCTTTTACGGAACACCGCAGATTGTCCGTTGACCTCGACTTTCTATAGTTTTATCAAGATAAAACTTGAGAGACCCGACAGGGCACAGGACTCTCTAATGCCCTTGCCCAATAATTTGTGCCATACCCTTGGTCTCCAAGCCTTCGGGTCAAGGGTTAGACAGGTTTTCGTTCTTATCAAGAACGGAAGGCTTAGAGGACAGACCGCATTATGTCCTTTAAAGCTAAAACCTCTGATGATGGCTAAAACCTCACTAACCCTCTTTGCCGTGGCTAGAGCGGTTAGAATGTTAGCCTTTCTGGTCACGTGTATTAAGTTCGCAGAAAGGATAGGTTCGAAATGCTTTTGGCATCAGAAACTCAGACTACGTCTAAGTTCCATGCCGGAACCTGCGATCCAGAGAATTTCAAGATCTCCCCAGACCTCAAAGATCGTGAAGCTTTGTTGTTTGACAGAACCGAATCTCTGAGCCTAGAGGCCGTCAACAACATATTTGCATATTCTACAATAGCTAGGACTTCTAGCTTATCTCATACGTCATACGGAAAGATAGAACCATAAAGAAATTCACAGAGAGGTCGAGGTGGAGGAACAGTCATTTCCCTTCACTATCTCCAGAAACGGCCCCCTCCGATTGAACACTGAAAATAGGCAGCACTGCTTTGCCTTGGCCAAGAGACTGCCATTAATCTTGAAGATCTTATCGCTTCTCAATAGTCTGAACGCCTTCAGACTCAGAGAGGAGAGATATTAGATACTTCACTAAGTGACGATGTTAGATTACACCGATTCTCTCGGGAAGGGTCTTTGGACAATTCTCTGAATTACCTGACCTCTGTGAATCCAACCTCTTAGAGGCCAACCTGTGGCGACTAAAGCTAATCCTCTAGGATCATGAATAAGGGAACAACTTAAGAGGAAGCTCCTTCGTCTTCAATATTACGAAAAACTTAACGAAAGGACGCCCTCAGTCTCTCCTCACTTTCGACATACTTCTAAGTGAGGATTACTCAGACGTCCAGTAGTTGTTGCCTTCGATCGAGAAGACCCGCATGGACGTGCACTAGTTTAACGAACCTCTTGAGGATCGTTACGTTCCGTGCCCAAGCCCATAACCAATTCTCTCTTCTTGAGCTATGAGAGAGCTGAGAAATTATCCGAGATGATTTGGGCCACTCGATCCAAACTCACCCTTCGAGGAACTGGAGAGCCGACCAATTTGGCTTCCAATTCTTTCAGACAATGTGCCAGAACATCTGTTCCTCTGTTCGGATGTCTGGCACCCTCTCGCTATCACCCGAGGTGATCCTCAAGCGGTTGAGAGAAAATTAGAATTATTACTAGATCTTTGATGTTATTCTTCGTGAGGAAAAATTGTAGAGGTCTGAATTGCTGTTTATTCAGGGAAAACAAGCTTCTCCAGCGAGGAAATGGTCCCCAGCAAACTCATCCATTCCCTCACTCAGCCTGCTTCCTTCCCTAAATAAGGCTGCGCTTTGCATAAGCAGGAGAGCATTATTATAGTGCTATGCCGCGGTAGATTCGTACAGAATTCTGTTACCGTGCGGTAAACCCGCACCGAACAAGTATAAGAGATATCTTGTTGAAATTTTCTAAGTAAACGGAAGGCATGTTCATTCATGATTACTAGAAATTTCCTCAACCCGAGGCTAAAATCCATGATTGTAGGGCAGAGAGACGGTTTATTCAGCCATTCCCGCAAGGGAGAGAGACGTAACCAACCGCGCATGACACCGAGCTAGCCGGTACTGCGTAGATCACAGTAACAGCAGCCTTGTTCATCGTCTCGCACTATCTGCCTGAGTTGCCAGCTACTCCTTTTACGAAGGGATAGGTATGAAATTATCGAGCAAAAGGAAACTCTCAAGCAGGCATATTTAAACGAAACAAAATTTGCTAAATACAGAAGCTGAGTTGGTGTTGCAGTTCAATTAGAATACTTCTCGTCTAAGTCGCAATCCGTAGAATAACTAGGATATGCGCCTACCCCTCGGACAATTCAACTGCTTAGTAGAATCATGTCGCGAGGTTAATATACGTAGTATATTTATAGGATTCTGAACAACGATCTCCATCCTAAATTCTTTCCTTCAAGAAAACAAAATAAGGATTGGAGATCGACCACCTTCGATCTCTATCAAAAAGAGTGAAGGAGAAGTCTTCCTCGAAGGAAAGCTTCAATGGTGAACAGAATACTATCTGCCTGAGTTGCCAGCTACTCCCTTTACGAAGGAATAGGTATGATATTATCGAGCAAAAGGAAACTCTCAAGCAGGCCTATTTAAACGAAACAGAATTCGCTAAATACAGAAGCTGAGTTGGTGTTGTCGTAACAGTACCTGAAGAGTTGTTCTTACTCCGAAAACTCTTGGAAGGTTGAAGGGGGTGTCAAATAAATACATTAGAACAACAGTTTTTTCGGCTTCTATCCGCAGAGGTAAATACGATATGCGTATATGACTTGACCCATGCGTTAGCAAAATGACGCAAAGATAAACTACGTAAGTATTGTAGTAATTTGAACATCGAATTCTCTACTACATCTTTCCTCGACGAGGAAGAGAGAAAGAAAGGAAAACGACTGTCCACGTTCAATGACTTTTTAAAAGAACTCCTTGACTCTTTGCCAAGACTCTTTGCCAAGAAAAGGGAGTAATATTCGAATAGAGATCATCAAGAGAGAACCGAGGATCGAAAAGGACCGTTCAATGTTCTTATGATATTGGACATAAGACTTCTGGAATCTAGTCTACAAGTCTTTTTCTTACTCCCGGATGAGCCTCGAAAATGAATGAGAGCTCTTCCGAAATTTGTTAATGAGTTTATCCGCTTAAACGATAAAAACGTTAAAATCTATGTCAATGAGAACTATCCCATTTATGAGGGGTCCCCCACTTAAATGACAAAACGTTTAGTATCTTGACAATGGGGAAAACGTCCTTACTTGACAAAAACTATTAGCACTTTGCTAATAGGGGAAAAACCCTTTAACATGACCGAAAGTCACCCAGGAATCCGAGTATATAATCTTCCCCCCGATTCTCAGAGAAATCGATGAAGAGGAAAGAGGGATCGAAGAAAAAATTCGGGTATGTCTCCGCTAACTCCGAATCCTTTTTAAAAATTTCTGTAAAGGAATGTCTGTGGAGAGTCCTGAAAAAACCTCCTCTTGACGAGCGTTTTATTAAAGCGTCAAGCGTCCTAAGAAACGGTCCTGAACAGCAAATAAGACGCCTTCTACAAGTCTTTTCTCTCGCAAAGCGTCCTGCCGAGCTTCCACCGAAGCGTCCTGGCGAATGTCCACAAAAGCGTCCTCATAAGCGTCCTGCCGAGCGTCCTGCTTTAGCGTTCCTGGGAAAGCGGTCCTGCTGAGCGTCCTCAAAAAACGTCCTGCGTAGCTACGAGCGTGTCTGAGCAGAGAACACAAGTCTTCTGAACGACGTTTTCAGAGAGGAACTCGTTGAGCGCCCTGATGCATGCAAGGCCCGCCAAGAGGCGTCCTGGTGAGCAACCTTGCCAACATCTCAATGTTATGACGAACCGCGTTTTGCGTATGACGTTGAATATTTTCAAGGGACGTCCTCATGCGAGTCTCCATGGAGAGCCGCACGCTGCTCCTGAAGTGTGTGAACATAAAGGAAGACGTATGGCTTTCGTCTTCAAGACGCGCCTTAAAGACCTTCATACCTTCTTACAAAGACAGTGGCCGCCTGTGCGACAACTTGCGTCTTAGTAATGCAAAAGAACATCTCCAGAAACGCACTCAGCAAAGGAAGCCGAGCGTCCGAAAGACACCCTCGCAAGGTGCTTGCCGAGCGTCCTGGAGAATGTCTCTACTTATAGGACGTCGAGCACCTCCAAAAACTTCCTCACGTCTAAATTGCCCTTCTTATGCCGAACCAGAGACATAAGTTGTTTGACTGTGCAAAGCAGCTTGCCGGACGTCAAACTTATCAGCTTGCTTTTTCGAAGTAAAGCGAACGTTACATAACGTATACGGAGTGCCATGAGGAGAGGAGACGAATACTGAGTTGCTCCTCCAAAAGGTGGAATCTAGAATGTCCTTGATTACCGAATTCTTTTGGAATGCTAGCGAGGTTGAAACAGCTCTAACTTCATGAGCATTCACTCGCAGGAGGCTCAAATCACTCTTCTGGGAAGATGAATGAGCCTCCTTAATATGTCCCTTAGGAAAAGAGCCAGTGCATTCTTCGAAAAGGGTAAATGTGGTCTCTTCCTGAGCACCATACATTACCCGAAGGACCTCTTACTTCCTTCGTTTATGTAAATAAAATTCGAGAGCCCTGACAGGGCACAGGACTCTTTCATCCCCTCCTGACGAGAGAGAGGACGTGAAGCGTCCTCTTCTCTAAAGCTTCTTAGAGGGCGCGAGTCCTTCCGAGAGCTCCAACCCTTGCGCGGGGAGGACGCCTCGGAGGACGAGAAGCAATCCTTCAAGATTCGTGCACGTGCACGATCTTTAGCAGCCTGGGAAGCGTCAACAGGTCCTGCCGAAGGGACGCCAGATCGGTGGGGAGCCCCCGTAACCCTCTTGCGGCTTTCGACATGCCCTCTCCCTGAGTCCTGGGAGTCCGACAGAGGTCCAGGCCTAGAGGCATTATGGGGCCGATCTGACGCCCCCTCCACAACACAAGGGGCACTACACTTCACAACACTGATTGGAGAGCAGGCACTTTAGTCTAAGATTACTTGATGTAATCCTCTAGCAGACACTTCTTCTAGGCCCGTAAGCCATACCACAGGGTTAGGCAAAATAAAATCTACAGGAGGTTAGAAGGTTCATTATTTCTAACTTCTGTTTACTGTGGAGGAAAACTCCTGATTCTAACACGCTCTAAAATGCGTACATGAATCCTACTTCTTCCGTAATCAGTCACACATTACACTAATTACATTGAACTTATGCAAAGAAAACATGTAAACGTCATATATACTAAGCGAGTGTCTACCGAAAGTTCCGGTAGCCTCACCTTACCCCATGCAGACAACAAAGTCTGAAACTAGGCTAACTAGCTTCAGACATCAAATGCAATGAAAAAATTTACGATAGCGTATGCCTAGCCACAAATCCAAGACAATAATCGAAAGAATAATTAGGATACTTAAGCGGCTAATGAAGTTTCAAAATCCTAGGCGGAGGTCTGTAAACAGTTGTTTACCGACCGGCGACAGAAAAAATATGAATAGAAAAGAATGGGAATAGTTCCTGATATGCGCCTCCCAGCGGCGGGAATGGGTACTCCCACCTGGCCGCCCACCCCTGCGGTGTGCCGCGAATTTTGAAATTCTGTCGGACTTCGGAGAATACAGCTATATATATATCTGTCAGGTAAGTTTCATGAACAAAATCGCATTTTTTATTGTTGCTAATTTTTAATCACGCCCAACCAGTCGTGGATGAATCTCTCTGATAATCTATCTAAAGTAATATCCGTAAAGTCATTCAAGCAGAGGTGATTCAGCAGAATTTTTTTTTATCTTCTACCTGAATACCAGGAAGTTTCTCCACTAGCGAGTGACCTCTGGGAGAAAAACGGATGTCATTGAAAACAAAATACGGTCTAAGGACAAACTTAAAGCTATATACGTACCTTCGCATAGACTCTCAATGAAATTTCAAAATAGAGATAAATGACGAAGTTGAAAAATGTTAGTAATAGGAGTCATTAGGAAATCAAATAAGCCCATATAATTTTTCCCTCAAACGTCATGCCATAAAAGATCGGACTTGGCGTATCTGCGTAGATTTCTGACGCTTAAACAAGGAAACGACTCCCGATAGTTTCCAGTGCCATGTACCGACGACATCTTATCTCTGTTAGGTTAGAATAAATTTTTTTTTTTCACCAACTTGGACTTACTTAAAAGCTTTTACCAGATACCATTACCTAAGTGATTGTACCTCATACACCGTTTTCAGCACACTCAGGGACATTATCAATTTTTACGTATGCCTCCGGCTTACGTTGCACCCCAATTACTATAGTGTTTGGAGACTTTTAAGGGATACCCTACATGCTTATATGGTTGGTCTTGTAATCTTTTCTAATACCTTAGAAGTACATTCACATAAGTAGAGCTAGTGCTACAGAGACAAAGACAAATAATCTCAGAGTAAAATATCTAAATGTGAGTTTTTTAAAAAAACAACATGTTTATCTAGGTTTTATGTGTCTAGTCAAGGTTTTAAAGTAGTCCATGGTAAGGTGTCGGCTATTCATAATTTTCCAGTACCTATTAACGTAAAAGGGGGATACAGCACTTTGGCGCTGTAGTGGGTATTACAATCGTATGTAAATATGTAACTCTTCAATCATGACAGCTCCTTTAACAGATCTTACGAAGAAGAGCGTAGATTGATTATGGTCTAAAAAGCATAAACAGGTGTTCGATATCTTAAAAGCGGAATAATGCAGCTCACGTAACTTAAAAATCCCTGATTTAAATAAGGAATTTTTTTTTATTGCAACAGACGCCTCAGACCAAGGGGTAAGAGGGATACTACTTCAGCAATATGATAAACAGTTCTTTCCTATAGCTTTTTATTCACGTAAACTAAAGCCCTCTGAAAGTAAATATGCAGTAATAGGCAAGGAAGGGCTAGGTATCTTTAACTCACTAGTACATTTTAAGTTCATAATCTATGGCTATCCTGATAAAGTCCCTTACTGAACATGAGTCCTTTACCGAGTTTTTCAAAGGCTTTAATCACAGTCCAAAAGGAACTCGGTGACAAATGATCATTCAGGTCTTTGGAGCCAAGATAAGATATCTACCTGGGAAAGCAATTATCATAGCTGACGCATTATCCCGCAAATCCCGCACCATACTGCAAAGAACCATTAATTAGACTAAAAGATATAGAAACATCCGTGCCTATTGTTAAAACCGTATCTAAACAAGAAAATTCCTTAACCGAAGAGATCGCGAGCATTGAATATCTGGGTCGGAGCGCAGAACTGTTACAAACTGAACAAAGCAAGAGTCAACAGACATAACCCAAAACAATAAACACTTCGAACGGAAACAGAGTCAGCAGCAATAAACACCAAACAACAAACACTTCGAATGGAAACAGGGTCAGCGGCTAAGCAAAAACAATAAACACTTCGAGCAGAAACCCTAAAGCAAAAGTATATTTAAAGTATGTGTATCAGAATAAAATGTAATCAATGAATATTATATGTAGGTCTGTGACGAGGAAAACCCGAAGAACACAGCAGATGACTAACGACCAGGTAGTAGTAATAATCTCTTTCATACCAATCGTCATAAACTGGTTGCATTCCGTCATCCAGGGTTCCCTACTATGTCACAGAAAGCCAAATCACTATTTTACTGGCCTACAATGCTTACAGATATAAAAAGCACATAACTAATTGTAACACGTGTCATGAAAACAAGGGATACACTAAGACACCTGTCAGTTTAGGGGCCTATCCTGTGCCAAATCAATCCTTGAAAGAATATACGTAGAATTATTAACAGAATTACGAGTCTGACAGAGGGAATAAACACTTCTTAGTGTTAATAGTTCCTTGACACGTTATATAGAATTAATAGCACTAAAAACAAACACTGCAATTGAGTGTGTTAGGAATATTTATGAGTGCTAAATCAGTAAACATGGAATTCAACACATAATAATCTGTGACTCGGGTGGTGTAAATCAATAATAATCTCCATAACACGTGGTGTGAATTCCTATCCATTAAGAAAACCAATAATATATTTTATCACCCAGAGTCAATCGGTTTGGTAGAATAAGAGATAAATAAAAAAAGTGTCAATGTCTTACGAGTACAACTCGTGATATTGGATCCGAACTGGATTATAGCGGTTATCGCGGTTTTAAATACCTTTATCATTCATATCTCGTATCTGTAGAAATGATACCGCAAGTAGCCTTATACGGTACGCCGCTAGAACACTCTTCCACATATTCAAGCCAACCATTAATTTATCAAATATATATATATATAAAAAAAAAGAAATATATAAATAAAAAATAAAATAAATATGGATACAAGTGGAGTCAATATAATACACTCCGTAAGAAGTCGGAAGGGTTACAAATTATAATAAAAAAGAAATCACGATAAAATCAATAAGCAAAACGTAACCATAGGTTAATTAAATATCCAAATATATCTGCGTAAAGATTTGAACTCTAACTTAACGCTTAAGTAATGACAAATAAGCTAAAAGTTCAAACACATATCAAAACCTACTGACATATTGTCTGTCCCGGTGATTTATATTCGTAGTCAATGAAAAAAAAATATATATATATATAATAATAAATAAATAAAATAAAATAAAATAAAAGAGATTTTAAAGTCAGGAAGTCTAGAAGTGAAAATGTTTATCTATGGAATAATCCTATATGAATCTTATACAGGGCTAATAATATATATAGAATTTGTATGGAAACCTTTTTCATTAGTTTGAATAAGGAATATTTAATTTAACATAATCATGCAGTTTTCCAACATGAAACTAATATATTGTTCAATTTTGGTACTGTTTTTTTTCAGACATTCTTCTCATGTGGGTCAAGTATTAAAAAAACAAAAAATTTATACTAAAGTCGTATTTATTACAGCAAGTAACGTAACTCTTAGCTGGCTGAGAGCAATCTCCTGCCAAGTGACGACGTCATCATTGCCGTATCAGCATTGATTCCTTTAACCTCAAATATCTGCTTGCACAGGCTTCATCTCGCGCAGATTGACTGGAGAAAGGAATGCCTAGCCCGAACTTCTCATGGGCGAGGTAGATGTGTCTAAATTAATAACAAAATAAGCAAATAGAATTTCTATAACAACAAAATGGATTAATTTTTTCTGAACCTCATAGACATTTAGAAGTATCAAGATATGTATATGATATATTTACTTGCAACATTAGCCTATTGCAATTCAAGTAAAACATTCATGGGAAAATGTCACATTTTCTTGAAAAACCCAAAGTTTATTTAGAAATTAGTTACATAGTGGGTTTTTTCGTTGCATCTCCTACCTATTAATAATGTTTTTAAAATTAACCTCAGAGGATGCGCGCGGGAAAATTGAATATGAAACTTTTGTTAGGGCACATAGGATCAGATTTTATCACAACTTAATTTCAGTTAGCATAGAGAAATACAGAATCATGATTAATCTTCTCTTTGACTCTTATGTTGCCTGGCAATCTTACAAATAGCTCCGTTTTCCACTTCTTTGTCTAGTAATTTACTACCAGTAATATCGAATTTTCTTTGGGATTTGTATTGATATCTGTTTATTTGTTATAATTATGGATATTTTTACAGTCATCATAGACCTGGATAGGTTCACTCATTGTTAATGCCATGGATAAAAAAGTTTGTACAGCGGACTCTTTTGAATTCCAAAATATCAGCGAATTCATGTGGGTTAAGTCTGGTCTAAATGGCTCTCTCCCCTCCCCTGTATTTGGATGTCGTCTGAATTTACTTTGCCCTTGTGACAAGTATAATTTCACTTGCAGGCTGATTAATGGAACCTGATACAGTATCCTGCCGTACGAGAGTTTCACATCGCAACTTCAAAAAATCGTTCGTCGCAGCGGACGACTACAGTCGAGTAACAACCGCCTACAATGTGAAAGGAATAAGCACCATCATGGACTTCTTTGACCGACACCGTATCCCGTCGTTAATCTTGTTTTAATGCGGAATGCTCCTGCGGCTGTCGGAGATAGACTACAAAAGGGACATACTTCCGACAAATTACGACCCGAAGGATATTCAACTCTACTTTGCTGGCGAAGGACTCGTGCTGGGGATGTTTTTTTTATTCATCGCGAACGTAATCGTGTAGCTTAGGATGCAGAGAATAAGTATGAGCGCAAAATAGAACGTTGGACCCGCCCAGGCAAATTTTCCCCTTGTTTTAACCCTGTGAAATAGGCCGTTTCATTTGGCTATAGGTGGTTGTCTGGAACTGTGTAATGGACGAAAAGTTGTTCGAACGCTAGTTAAAAGTGAAGTAGTATAACCTCGGTCATGTATCCTATATATATAAAGTATCATGTATCCTATATATAAATGATCATAAATAACAGAATCGAAATATATTTTTTGCGTGTACGCACTAGGAATCTCTTACATAAATGATCATAAATAACAGAATCTAAATATATCTTTGCGTGTACGCAATGGGAATCTATTTAAAGTGCACATATATTAATCATAATTATATGGATCCATATACATATGTATAAACAAATCAGGTAGCCTATAATCAATCTGTTACCTTTTATCTTACCAATATCTGCAGTTATATATGAGTTAGTCTATGAGTTAGTATATTGATTAATGTATCAGATATATAACATTTAGCATAAAAATCAACGAATCAATCAGCATAAACATTAATAATTTTATCAATTCATATATGAAATTTTTTATCAGTTAAAATATGATTTTTATCATGTTAATCTTCATTCTATGCAATTGTCAGAGTACATTAGTATTTTCTGTAGCATATGTATCTTAATGAGGTGAGGTGAAAAACTGTATCATTATATATCACGTGATCACTATTATTTACCAATATCATTGTTTTATATTTTATTACTTGCATCAATTCATGTACACAATGAATTTTTATTTACTTATATATATATATTCACAGTGTCTGTATCACACTCCTATAAGTCAAATGCAAGTCAAGTTTGAGTAATATTCAGTAGTTGGTTTTGGTAGCTGACCGAGCTAATGTAAGTGTTTACATAATAAAAATATGGAATGTTAGTCCATATATATAAAAGATTGCTTGCAGGAATGTGATCAGACTAGAGACGCTAAAGATGACGTATACAATAAGTATGTAGGCTAAGATAACATGCCGTCACCTGTAGTCATTCAATTGTTTATAAACATTAGTCCAAGCTCACCCTGCTTGAGACACTCACCCCGACCTATAATTCAAACGGCCTACGTGATCTGTAGCGTGTCTCATTTTGATTGTGTGTTCGTATGAAACTATGTCATTTGTATGTATGTTCATATGTTCGAACTACTGTCTGTTACTTCATAACTTGTAACAGAGATGGTAGAGAGGCAGAACAGAGTTAGCTATCGTCATTAGAAGACCTGTATCTCTTTACCTAAGCTTTACCATGTAGAGAGAACAGAAGTAGCCATCATCATTGGCAGAAGCGATCAAGCTATCGTTATTAGAAGACTTGTACAATCATATCTGATCTTCAGCATGTAAAACTTCAGAAGAATATATCTATTTTTATACTTCGTGTTTTCTACAAGAACCTCCTCACCATGAGTTTAACACATCATCGTCATAAACAAGAAGATAATCCCGACTTCGTAAGTGATCGACTTAGCGTATAGATTATCGCAAGTCCACGGTCCAGATAGAACAGGTCAGCCAGACAGCGTCTCAATTTTAAGCCTCTTCTGCGCACCTACGTCATCTGAGGGAGCGTGGTGGTGAGAACCATCAAGAACGTAGGTCTAACACGCCGTCAACAATCTTTTTAGAAGAGAATATTTTTGATATTGTGCTGTTTCAAGTGTCAAAAGAATGTAAATAAAACAACATTTGCATTTTGAAAATATTTTATTAACTTGCAACTTTTATCTTTACTCTTAGTGCCTCCCTGCATGGTCACTCACCCTTGGCGTTTCCTTTACTTTATCAAATTATTAAGAAATCTCATTCGAAAATATACGGATATCTTTACATAAAAACCTATAACATCGTCAGGAACTTCAATATTAGATGAGTGCTTTCCCGTGTACAGCATTAAAGATCTCCCGCATCATTACTAACTGTGGAAAAAAATTACTAGAAAGTAAATGCAACTCCCCCCTACTTACACAGTCTATCCAAATATCACTTCTTGGTACTTCTTTATTCTTATTTCCTAACTCAGGGTATTTCACACAAAATATTCTGACAATATATCCCCCACTGTATTTAAGAGCCTCCTCCTCAATAACTCCCTCGATATCTTGTTTTACTTGTGTTTGCTGTCAAAATGTTTTCTTCCTCATCAAAAACATCTTTTCCTAAATCAAAATCTAAATTTCTAAATATCTGTGTTGTTAGACATATTTCTTATGCTGACTCCCTTTCTTTTGTTAGGTACATACTCACCTTTATTGGGAGATTCAAGGGATTTTTTCAACTGAAGTGATATTACACTTTCCACTTATTACCTTCATTTCCTTCCCTAACAACAATTTTTTATGCCTGAATTTAAAATTCACTGTATCTGGTTGATCATGGTGACCATCCATGCCTTATACACCCAAAGAAATGTTCAAGACAATATTGATTTAATCTTTCTGTCAGCAGGTAGCCAATACTATGAGAGGCTTTTAACATTAAATAAAGCAATGGTGGATTTACACGAAAAAAATATTCCTTTCTCCAGACGGAATATATATATATTTTTTTTGCATTAGGGCTTTTAACTCATAATACTCATTAACCCGATGACCTTGAGCAATTTAATTTACCTGTTTATTTTTCTACATCAATACCAAACAGTGCTTTACCAAAGTCTCCATACATGCATGAAGAATTCGTGATGTCGAGCCAATCATTCGTTATTAAAAGAATAAAATCGGACATTTCTCTCCAGTTTTGACACTTCAACAGTCTCCTTTCGCCTAAATATTTTACTGAATTGGCACATGATGTAGACACCAGTTGCGCTGCTAATTTAACGCGCTGTCTTTGTTGACCCGTTACATTTAAATGCAGTCTGTTTTGGTTTTACTAAGTATTTCTCGTATGCTAGAAGCTGAAATACACTCTTCATTGTTAAGGAAAAAACCAGTCAATGAATTATTTCTTACTAATTTGATTAAATGGGGAACATCAGAGAACACGACGCTAATTCTGTCAGCACGACAACAGGCATGTACCCACTGGTCTTTGTATGGCTTTTCTTTTGGATAACGATGGTATTTTATATTCGAGTATTTCGATTTTTCACGTGTACTAGAACAGCCAAATACTGTGCAGTTACTTGGCATTATCAATGGTAGAATGAATGAATGAATAAAATGATATATGGACACACAGCAAGTCCTATAGTCTACCTTACGACTATGGGTAGCATATTGTTTTGGTTAACCGCGTGTGAGAGACCAGGGCGCGTGACGTCACAGTATTGGTGATTCATACCCAAAGCTGCGCGCTGGCTGACCTGTTGTATCTGGGCCGTGCGCAAGTCTAACATTACCTCATAGGGCGCCTTATCATACAAGGCACAAGCCCTAATAATATATATATATATATATATATATCCCTATATATATATATATATATATATATATATATATATATGTATATATGTATATGTTATATATTTGTATATATGTATATATATATATATATATATACTATATATATACATATATGTATATATATATATATAATATAAGTATATATATATGGTATATATATGGTATATATATGTATATTAAATAATATAAATATATATATATATATATAGATAATATATTATATATATATATATATTATAATATATAAATTATATATTATGTATACTATATATTATAATATATATATAAATTGTTGTATATATGTATATATATATGTATATATATATACTATATATTAATATATAGTATATATATTATATTATATATAATTATATATATAATAATATACACTGTATATATACCATGTATATATATATATATATTGTATATATAATATATAAGATTCTATATATATTATATATAAATATATTATATGCATATACTCATGTATATATATCTATATATTATATGATATTTAAAATAATACATATATAATATGATCTATATATATATATATATTTAAACAACACAACATATACATATACAAATATATATATATAGATAATATATATATATATATATGCTATTTATAGGTATATATATATCTAATAAAATATAATATATCTATATATATTATTATATATATCATATATATATATATATATATATATATATATATATATATGTATATTATATAATATATATTAATATATATATATATATATATATCTATCGTATATATATATATATTATATAATATATGTACATACACACACACACACACACACATATATATATATATATATATATATATATATGTGTGTGTGTGTGTGTGTATGTATGTATGTATATGTATGAATATATACATCAATATAATAATAATTACTTCACGTCATCAGTTCAGAACCATTTGAAATACAGTACACAATACCTCATCATCATCACCGCCTCCAGAGCCGCGTGACACAAAGACCCTTTCCAAAATCCCGCCGCTCATGTCTTTCCTGTCTTTTGTTTTCCAAAATCTCCTTTCATCTCCAGCCTCCTTTCATAGTTCTAATTTACGTAGGTTGGGTCTGTTATTTTTTCCAAGGTTTGTGGGACGGACATTTCCCAGCCATCTCTGTCTCACTTTCATCACCTTATAGATATGAAACTTTAGAAATTTCCCTTCTAGTATCGTTCATGACACTTTTAGTGACTCCTAATATTCCTCCTAAAGTAATCTTCTCGTATCGAAAAAAATCTTGCAGAAATACGTAGTTTTACAGTCATCCACACACACACACTCATGCTTCGAAACGTTGCAACCTACTAAATATGAGTTTCTTGCACTGTTGATATATATATATATATATATATATATATATATATATATATATATATATATATATATATATATATATATATATATATATATAATATATATATGTGTGTATATATTATTATAATTATATATATATATATATATATATATATATATATATAGATACATACATACATACATACTACATATATATATATTATCAACAAGGCAAGAAACTCATATTTATTAGGTTGCAACGTTTCGAACCCAACCAGCCTTCGTCTGTATCCTGAAGTTGGCAAGATTTTCACAATGAAATCACGCTCTTGCAAAAATACTTTAGCAACAACTACTTTCCCGCAAAATTATTCTTCAAAGACTTCTCCAAATTTATAAAAATTTGCGTTCCGCGTCATCCTACTTCTTACGTTCCTAAATTACCTGTTTTATTCCAGTCATCCTTTCATTCATGATACGAACTTTTATAAGGAACTCCAAGGTTTAACATCAGGTCATAGACAGTCATAGAATCGACAGTCATAGAACTGCCAGCTATAGAACTGGCACTAAACTTTCTAATCCCAAATTTTCCAACATAAGGGATCATACCGATAAGTGTAAATATTCCAATCAGTACACGGACTTTAAGGTTTTGGGCAGAGCCTCCAGTCATATGATTTTAACAATTAATGAATCCTTGTTTATTTAAAAAAAATGGTCCCCTCACAGTATACTCATCCAAGTCTACACCTATTTACCTCTCGTGAACTGTTTGCGTTTTCGGTCAGTCCTTCCTCTGCCTCCACACACAACGGTTGATCCTTTTTCTAATTTTTAACTGTGTTTTATTGTACCTTATATTGTCTATTTTAATAATTGTCACTTACTTTTATTGTACTAATTAGGAATGATTAATCTGTAGCTTGAAAATGAGGCCTGCTGGTGGGTTTCGAAACGTTGCAACCTAAAACCTAAATATAAGTTTTTGACCTGTTGGTGTGATCCCCCTGCCTTCATTGTGTTGGTGGGTTTTAAGAAACCTCCGCCGGTTTATACATACATACATACATACATACATACATACATATATATATATGTATATGTAACATTTTTAAGACACTCGTTTTACACGTGAGATATCAAGGTACCAGTCTCATACGGCAGGGTGGAGCGGAATGCGTCTTGGCGTTCGTTTACTAAGAAAAAAAAATCATTTGCGCACATGTTGACATATATATCAGTTAAGTTACCTAGTGATTTGTTGACTCAGGCGGAATACAACCAGGGCTGAAATGCTTTGAAGATTGGCAAGTTCCCTTCATGGATACGGAGCCCACGGTTTAATAAAAAAAAATGCATACGACCATACATACACACACTATATACATCTACGCGTTTGTGTCTGTCCTCTTAGCTTCTCGATTTGCTGACAATTCTTATTCACGTGCCTCAACGCAAAACGGCCCACCCTTACTATAATCCGTTTCATTCCATCTGCCCCCTCGCCCACGTAGTTTTGGGTAGATGTGGCAAACGCCCAACTACAAGCTCTCGATTGGCTGAAATTAGCTTCTCTGATATCGTAGGCCTCCTACTGCCAAGAAGATGCAAACTATTCATTCCTTCAGTGATACACTGGAATGCGTATGTAAGCAAAGAGGCCTCACACATCCTTATTTAGATAATTAGCATGTCGATTTATATATATAACATAACATG
This sequence comes from Macrobrachium nipponense, assembly GCF_015104395.2. Lineage (NCBI taxonomy): Eukaryota > Metazoa > Arthropoda > Malacostraca > Decapoda > Palaemonidae > Macrobrachium > Macrobrachium nipponense. The sequence continues at coordinate 130,631,219 of NC_087202.1, forward strand.
AGCATACGAATGAGCAAAGTCTAAACAGAGACTGCAAATGACGAGCTTGTAACAAACAGTCAACGCAGGTCAAACGTAAATGAACGATGGGCATTGAATTTTTTTTTCCATCATAGGAAAATAAAGTCATCTGGCTAAGCAAGGGCAAATAGATGGCATTTTAATCATTTCATAACGCGTAAAATATATGAGTTGACTAACATTTGAAACATCGGTTACACTGTCGTCCATTTTTCAATGATTGATTGTGTTTGTGTATTATATCTGGCGTCACAACATCTGGGTAATTGACACCGAAATAAATTAAATATAAAAAATTAAATTTTTGATAAATTTCATATAAAAAGATCTATAAATATATTATATAAAAATTTTGTTCAGATATATAAATTCTTACATAGACAATCTATGTATAATTTAAATTTGGTTAAGGAGGCCCGCCTCCCTCATAAAAATATATAACTGCTCTATATTACAATCCTTTCCAAGAATTGTAGCTAGGATAAAATTACCTACTCTGTCACGACCCCAAGACAGTAACCTATGTCTCAAATTCAAGAATCTGGGACATTCAACCAGCAAATGTCTCACAGTCAAGGGCACAGTACAGTTCTCGCAAAACGGAGGATTTTCACGAGACATAAGAACCCATGTGTAAGTCTTGTATGTCCAATCCTCAATCGGCACAACATCGTTTCTTGTCTCCTTGGCATATACGGATATGACCAAGGAGACACTGATGACGTGATACTACGCATTTTTTGATTATTTAAAATATCCTCTCACTGGGACTGCCAACATTTTTTAACTCTCTGACCTACTAGAGGATACAAATCCCGATATGGTAGTAGGCAACTTTGCAAGTTGGTCAGCTTTCTCATTCCCAGCCACCCCAACATGGGAAGGCACCCAACAGAACTTTATTTCTTTCCCTCTTCTTCTTAGTAAAAAGAGCCATTCCAATATATCTAAAATCAGAGGGTTTAAAGGGTTAAAAATTTCCAGTGACTGAAGAACACTTCTTGAGTCACAATATATAATAAAATTATTTTCATTCCGAATTAAAACTTCCTTTAAAGCGTTTAAAATTCCATATAATTCTGCTGTAAAAATCGATGCAACAGATGATAACCTGCCACTTCTCTCTACATCAGGGAAGGCTACACCAAAGCCGACGCCAGCATCTGACTTTCAGCCATCCGTAAAAACTGCAGTGGAGTCATCATGTTGCACGGAATGTTCTAAAAATATTGACCGCATGGCCTCACTGGACAATTCTGTCTTGGTAAAATTAAAATATTTTACAAAATTTTACCCCTGGAAAGTTCCAGGGGGACTAACTGAATATTTTGCTGGTAAAATCTCGATTCTTGGCATATTTAATTTTGCAGTCAGGGGTCTGGGGGAGGGGGTGACCGGGACAACCACCGCCGTATTAACTGAAATAGGTTATTTCAGCTAATACATGGCTTGATGGCAGTGTATATAATTAAAACTTGTGTAGTTATATATTTTTTTTCATGTGTCTATACAAAATTAAAATAGCTCACAGACTGGGCACTTTCAGGTCTAATTTGCCAAATAACTGATCCAACAAAATTTTGAAATTCCATTGAGTCTACCAGTCATCCTTGGTGTTGAAGACAAACGTGCGGCATAAAGGCTATCCTAGACATACATATTTTGCCTTCTTAATTTGGCACTGGAACGATACTTGAACAGAATGAATAAATAAGTTATGATTAATATGTAAATTTGACTGAAATAGAATGTATGTGCTCAGTCAGTAAAAAAACATTTGCCGAATCAGTAACATCGGCCTAGGTTCATTGGGTCATGCTTCATTTTCTAGCGGCAATCAATTTTTAGGGTTATTTTTCAGTTTACGGACGTGGACATTTCTTTGGTATCAGAATAAAATAATTTTTATGTGCAATGTAATGAAACTGTACATAGAATAAAGTTTGATAGGCCAGAAAATCATGAATTGAACAGTTTGTGAGCATATACATAAAGGCAGCCTGGGCTATGCTGACATAAATCACTATTATTGGAAGTTCGTCGTCAGTTTGTGTTTGATCTGAGTACACTGACTGACACAAGCTCGTCTTCATGCGCTTGTATTGGTTTATTATCAATACCAATCGGCATGTTTAGGATTTATATAAGAAGGGGCGCGAGTTCTTTGTATATATCAATATTCCAATGTATTAAAGGGACTGTTTAATATTTATCATAAGCCAATGACATCGTGGATGGACAGAGGGAATGAAACCGACTACGGTATGTTTCAGGACCCTGGTATGTGTAAGCCACAAACGGCCACTAACACGAAGAGACGATCACTACCTGACGAGCAGTAACCGGTGGTCTCACTGAAACTCCCTATCCTGCGGACACCACTTTACTTTTATTTCCTCTTCGTTTAATCGTTATGAGATTTTGCTATATCATTTCCTGTCCCACAAAATATTTTGAAATATTGTTCCGAGGTCTATTGTACCTGAAGTATGGAATTTTGCATTCTACCCTGTACAGACTATCACTCAAATATCGAAGGCATGTCGTAACCAAACCGGCCATAGATAAGGCAGGCAAAGCAATTTTTTCTACAAGAAAGAATTGGTTAACAAGGACTTCCTTAAGAATGTAATTCTCACTTATTTGAAATAAAACTGTTCTTAAAGCAAGCCGAATCAGTAGGGCATAGGTCTAGCTTTTGCATGAGACAGATTCTTATCAATGCTATTATGATTCTTAACGGCTACCTTTCCTTGGTATGATGATTCGATACTTTTACCATAGAAAAATTGTTTTTATATATTCGAAATTAAGTTGCACCTAAGATGAGGTTTAAATGAGGACCACCACCTTACCAAATGAGTGGTTGGAGGGCACTGTCTAGCCAAGGCTACCACACTTCGTTTTCTTTCTATCCCTTTTCTAGGAAACATATGGTCCGAAGAAACAAATTAAACCAGGATTTGTTACTCATATAAAAAAGAAACCATTTTTGCATTGAGCTGAATGACAGGAGTTGCTGTCTACAATTTGTTTAGTCTCACCTTGTGGGGCGTTTCGGAATTCCGCCGAGAAACTACATTTGGCAAAACGCATTTTGTGAAACCCCCAACGCTTCCTTCACTTGTCTAAAACTGGAAAATTTACGAAACAGACTGTACCCTACAGGCCTACCTATGACAAAGACTTCAAAACGTCTAACAAAATACAGCAGGTGTCCTTACGCGCCATGGTAACATGTTTAAAAGACGAGACTAGTTGCCAAAACCACGAAGCGGTTTCAAAACCAGCGATATCTTTTTGTTTACTTTGAAGTAGGTGCTTTATATGGGAAAAATGATATTCCGATTTCAAAACTGAAGTCACCACTGCACTTGTTCCACGACTATGCGTCTAAAATATAAAGAAATCAACAAAGAGAGAATACCTATCTACTTCCAACAGGGCCTTCACTGACTAGGCTAGCATAAAATTATGGTAAACGAAGCTTTCTAGGCTTTGCTTACCAGAGAAATGCCATTCCATCTTCTCTTGAAGAATATCTGTCTATTTTTGCAATTATATGGTGCACAGCGAACCATTCCCAAGATAATGAACGAGAAAATTACTAATCACACTAAGTACAAGTTAACTCTCCGAGGTCCAAATGTGTATGGCCTCAAGGCGCAAGCCTCAAAGTCAAAGTTATGTGGTTGTGTGAGTAGCACCGTCTTACCTTCTGCTGGTGTGGCGGGATCACAAGCTAGAAAAAAGTTGCAAAACCCTCCCCACATTAACCTAATCACTCCAACCCACCCCAGTCACACTTTCTTCTTTACACAACAAAATACATGCAGGACAATTGACCTATAGCTACAAAAAACAAAACAAAACAAAAACACAAAACAAATACTTACCAACTCTCCAGATACTCCGGGCTATCCTGTGCTGTCCACTGGTCGAGGTCACAAGAGATACCAACAACAACAACCAAGGACCACAACCCAATAACAACAACAATACAACAACCAAGGACAACAACACAACAAAAATCAAGGAACACAACCACAACTTGACACAACAACAAAACTCAACAACACAACAACAAAAAAGGAACAATCACAACCCAAGACTGCACAAACCACAAGCAACACAAAAAAACAACAGCACATTTGGCAACGCACACACCTACCAACAACATCAAAGAATAACAACAGCTCACCAATAACAACCCTTAACAACTCACAACCACACTAAGGAACCACAACAGCTCCCCAACAACCACCCTCAACCACAACAACTCGCATATAACTCAACAGGAACTCGCAAGCACAACAAATCCAACACAGGCACAACAACTCTAATCAACTACTAATATCAAACCCAACAACAATCAGCAACAAACCAAAAACAATTCAAAAACACACCACTTGACTGACTATAGCTATCAATGTCTTCACAGACTACTGCCGACACTACTGTCTCTCACAGCCTCTGACTAAAGACTGACTCAAAAAAAAAAAAAAAAAAAAAAAAAAAAAAAAAAAAAAATTCAGAACACCGATCTCTACCAGCAGACAACCCAGCCAGAACTCACTAACAGCCAATACAGTCGTTAACTATCCATACAGCAATTACACCCTCTCTCTCTCTCTCTCTCTCTCTCTCTCTCACACACACACACAACACAGACGTTGTCAAATGGAACTCCATAACTCCTCCATACTGGCCTCCTACCAAACTACTTAGTCGTAGAATGGCAACATCTCCAGCTGCTGTTGGTCCTCTATGATGTGGACTGCAATCCTGCCACGAGAGAGAGAGAGAGAGAGAGAGAGAGAGAGAGAGAGAGAGAGCGTCTCAATTTATTTCTCACACGGATAGAAATCCGGCAAGATAATAATATATGCAAGTGCATATATATTATACATATAAAAAGGAAAGTAGATAAATAACATTTCGTAAGGTGGAGCTCGTTGAGTGAAGACACAGCGAGAAGTGAAACACAATTTGCAGAAGAAATACATTATGACAGATGACGGGAAAAATTAGAAATCGTGTTGGGGATTTTGTATTATTTTTATTTTATTTTTTTTTTTTTTTTTTTAGCTTTCGATCTACATCTTAAAGGACTGAAAGCTACTCTTTCCACTTAACTATTAATGTAATAGTTTATCCTATCAGTTTTATTTTTTAATAGTAATTGCACACAACTGTCTCTTTCTGGTCTATAAGAATCCAAGCTATTGGATTCTGTAGGCCGATGTGTTCGTCGCTTTATCAATTCCCAATCCTGGTATGTTTGCGTGTAATGTATTTCAACTAACATTTCCCAAAAGCAATAAAATTTGATAAAAATTAAAATGCAGTGATAACATACTTAGACTAAACAAAATGAAAAGTCGTTAACCGTCTCTTTAAAAACTGTTGTCCCGGGTGTTACTGGTTAACTTGGGACCTGAGAGTCGAAATTTTTACTCTCTCATCCAGACAGACTCGATCAAAACAATGCCCTCAACATCATATCTCACCTTGCGATTAACTTCTTCTGGGCTTCAAGCAATCACGTTAGTCGTTTGACCTTAGGGAAGAAGACAAGAGATGGTTGCAAGATCATTGTGTCGCAGTTTCTAGTTTCTGTTTTTGATGTGTTCGTATTCTTCTTACATGGTAAGAATGAGTAAGGAACAAGCTTCATAATTATATGAATGTGTAAATAACCGAGGTTAATATAATTTAACTCCATAATTAATAAAAAAAAAATCTTTTTACCTAAGAATAGCCTTGGATAGTCAGAGCATGATTAACAATAGTTGTTTGTCTATTTTGTTTGAGCTGATTTTCATCGGTCTTTTGATAAGTATACCTGGATACCCAGATATATTAAGCTATTATCGATCAGTCTATATTAATGTATATAAGAAAATCTTCATGATTAGTGACGAAAAAGGGGATTTATGACAAAAACTCCAAGAAACTTCCGCCACCGAGTCGGGTTTCACCTCCAGCC
>NC_087202.1:130639728-130657228 GCF_015104395.2 Macrobrachium nipponense
ACATGTATATATGTGTGTATATATACATGTGTATCTAAATATGTATGAATCATATATAACATATATACAAATATATATATATCAATATATATTTGTATGCATATATATGCATATACATAATTCTAAGACATTGACAAGAACCAATAATTACCAGTACCTGTTTTATGAAGTCTGCAGATCGCATTAATTACCCAGAACTGCAACAAAACAACCAGCAGGCAATAAACACTCAGCACTGACAACTATACATCCATTTCTATCAATATTTTCAAAGAACTTCAGCATTATTCGAATTATATTATTATTATTATTATTATTATTATTATTATTATTATTATTATTATTATTATTATTATTATTATTATTATATTCAGAAGACGAACCGTACCTATTCATATAAAACAGGCCCACCAAAGGGTCCACTGACTTAAAATTCGAGCTTCCAAATAATATTACGGTGTTCAATCGAAAGAAGTAACAGCAAGGAATGGTTTGTTTGTTTGTAATGGTGTTTTTACGTTGCATGGAACCAGTGGTTATTCAGCAACGGGACCAACGGCTTTACGTGACATCCGAACCACGTCGAGAGTGAACTTCCATCACCAGAAATGCACATCTCTCACTCCTCAATGGAATGGTCGAGAATCGAACTCGCGGCCACCGAGGTGGCACGCCAACACCATACCAACCACGCCACTGAGGCGCTCATGAAGAAATGGGAAATACAGAAAGAGATCAGTTGTCGGAAAAACAGGCAAATTAACAAATAGATAGATAAATAAAAATGTTAGAAAAATATCAGAGAAAGGAGGTTGACATTGACTAATCCATAGTCTTTGCACTTTGCGAACGAGGATGCGATCAAGACATCTCTGAAGCAGCGTCATCATTCGAGAGCTTCGTGGTTAAAGGAAACCTTTCAGAAGAGGAATGAATTGGCGCCATCGGAGGACACAGTCTGAGGCCTCTGAAATACTGCTGTTTTTGTTGTAGTCGTAGTACTAGTAGCAGAAGTGGTAGTAGAGTAGAATTAGAAGTAGCAGTAGTATAGAAGAAGTATTGGAAGTAGTATATAGAGATCTATATATATAATACTATTATATATTATAGATATATATATATTATATATATATCAAGACAATCGCCGTGAACTCGACCAATCTCGGAATCGTTTTTTCCCATAAATTGGCTAGAATTTTTTCGGCTTGTGTATATTACTAAATTACTTATACTGTATCCGGGGATTATCCGGGAGACGCATAAAATGTAATTCTCTCTTTTGAATCTGCTGAACTGTTATTAACGTTAATGAGATTTGCATTATGCGTAGAGGAAAAGATTTACGTTCTTGTTAATAAACGCTGGGAATTTGTGCTGCCTGTTCCACAGTTCAATACTGAATTCTCTCTGAAAGAAAAGAAGAAGAAATCAACGGAAATTATTCTTGTCTTGCTGTTATTCGTCACTTTTCAATAGAGGGAGAGAGAGCGAGAGAGAGTTCTATAAAATTCTAGATGGTGGAAGAGAGTTTTCAAGTTCAGCGTTATAAGTAGAGTTGCATAGAAAGAAGGAGAGAGCTCTTCCCTTCCATAGCAAGAGAGAGAGAGAGAGAGAGAGAGAGAGAGAGAGAGAGAGAGAGAGAGAGAGAGGGAGAGAGGGTAAAGCGAAAGAAAGACACCCTGTTTTTCTTATGGTTAATAGGGTATCAAGGTCACACTTAGCAGCTTATGTTAGAATTTTTCTACCTCCTTTGAAAAGTCAATTGAAAAAGCTCTCTCTCTCTCTCTCACCTATTTCCACCCCCAGATTATTATTTGCCCATTATACGCCTCAGAGCTTTGAACATAGTCATATATTTTTACACAGATTAATTAGTAGGAAGCCTACCAAATGAAAGTCTCGCGTGCTATCATGAACCACAACCGATTTATATTTCCTTTTAATTTTGGGAGACTTTTGAACTGGAGCAGAGAGTTTAGGGGCACATTCCTCATCTTTCAAATTACTTTATGATAACAGGAATTTAATTTATATCAACGTAGGTTTTAGTTTTCAGTAAAAGAAAACACTTAAGGTGGCTATTTGTCTGTCCGTCCGCACTTCTTCTGTCCACCCTCAGATCTAAAAAACTACTGAGGCTAGAGGGCTGCAAATTGGCATGTTGATCATCCACCTTCCGAACATCGATCATATCAAATTGCAGCCCTCCAATCTCAGTTGTTTCTATTTTATTCAAATTTCAAGTTAACCATGATCGTGTTCCTGGCACCTCTATACGTGCCAACAACACAGGCCACAACCGGGCCGTGGCTGAGAGTTTCTTACAGCATTATACGCTGTACAGAAAACTCGATTACGCTGAAGTAATATTCATTCACCTGATAATATAGCTGTCAGGTAAAGGCTATTCAAGTGAAAGAAGAAGAAGGAAAAAAAAATGAATATATCAGGATTCAATAGTCTTTTCGGAACGATGACCTCTGGAGGCAAAACTCCTCATAAAGATCACTGATGCTGTTTTCAGCCATAAATCATTCGAACTTTACGCTACGCATAAAAATTACGGAGAACAAAAGTATTCATGAATATAAATCACATCTGGCTTCTTTGGCCACGACGCCTTACCGGATGCCCGGATGCCCGATGCCCGGGTGTCCGGAATTTCGTGGGAAAGAATTTGGAGTTGGGACATTTGCCTCGCAAACGGGAGAGACAACAGGCGGCACAGGAGGGAGGGCGAAAGGCTTTCATATTCATCACTGAAGATTTGAATCATGTGACGATTTGCATCCAGCAGATAGAAATGGGTGGAATACGGTTCATCAAAAAGAGCCTCTTGAACAATTTCCTTCCTGGTGGTTACATTCTGACATATCTGGAAAAGGTTTGTATTGAGACAGTGGCTGTTGAGAACAGGAGAACAAGTTCCTGGTTAATTGTTCTAAAAAAAGACGGTTTACAGATTCTCGGTTTTATTCACATTCACCTTTCAGCCACCCTCTCTAAAGACTGCTGCTGCTGCTCTCTCACCCTTCTCTGTAGGTCCTCCTCATTTTCGGCAGTAATCACCAGATCATCGGCGTACAACTCCCACAACTCTTTATTCCTGGTCTCCTCACTCAACACATCCATGACCAGCACAAACAAGAATGGACTTCATGCTGACCCCTGCTGTAACCCAACACTAACTTCAAAGTTTTCTGTTTCCCCAACTGCTGTTATTACTTTTGCGCTCCTTCTTTGATATAATATTTTCATCTCGACCAGCCTAACCAAGTTTTCTGGACTTTCTTCTTCCTCAAATACCGAACCATCACTTCTCTGAGGATTCTATCGTATGCTTTCTTGGCGAACTTCGACTGAGACAATCCAATTTTTACATCAAATGCTGTTCCATCAGCTTTGAATTGTTACGGACCATTAACCTCATTCGGGTTAGTGCTAAAGTAACGGAATCTGATGACTATGCTCGATAATAGCAGATAAATTACATTGCAGTCAATAAACCACGAGGCAAACTGGAAGTACAAACACCGACTAAGATGTGAACAATTCAAGTGCAATTGAAAAGCTTTTGATATTAATTCGATTTTTAGAAAAGATGAGTTTCATGAGGAAATATGCGTTAATGTAATGACATCGTAATGACTTCTATAATAGTGAAACCAGCACTCACTTTCAAAACTAACTAGAACGCGAGGATATATCCACCTTTAAGTCAAATTTCTATCTTAGTTTTCACTCAGGCCCCCAGGGTATGGAACAGCAAGATCGGCGATTGAATATTAATCGATTTCTATATAAAAGCATCATCTCCAAATATGTGACCAAACGTCCATAAGATATTTTTTGAAAATAAATTAAATTTTTATTATTAGAGAGATTCGATATTTTGTAATACTTCAAGATGACAGAAATGTTGTCATGGTAATTTATTTCACTGTCTTGTTAATATTACAGTTAGATTGACATAAAGGGAATTTTGTCGTACCGTCTGGTAATAAAATTGGGTATCAATCTTTAACACGATTCCCGACTGCTTGAAAGGCCTGGTCAGTGATTACGGGACTAGAAGTATACTTCTGTGCGTGTGCGTGTACGTGTGTGTGTGTGTGTGTGTGTGCGTGCGTGTGTGTATTGTGTGTGTATGTGTGTGTTTATCAATGGAGCCATCCTAGTTACTGAAAAGTCAAGACTTGTCTAAAGATAATTTACCCTCTCTCTCTCTCTCTCTCTCTCTCTCTCTCTCTCTCTCTCCGTTCAGAGAGGAGAGAGAGAGAGCTGATGACATTTAAGAACTTCACTGAATCACTTGGCTGCTCAGTCTCTGAGCAAAGAGTGCTTTCATTTTCATGGTCTTTGTACCTCCTGTCTTATGCAAGGAACCAGTACCTAATGAAGAGCTGTTGATATTCAGAAGATAAATGCCGCTTCCGATCATTTGTTTTTTTTCTCTGACTAATTCCTGGATCTATAATTATATATCACTGTTAACAGTCTTTCCTGCTTGGTATATGATTGTAATTTCATCGTAATCTAGATGATTAGACAGACGCCAATCTCTCCATAAGAGCTTATTTGGACAGCGTTGTCAATTCTATTCGATCTCACTGCAAGCAGTTTATTGCAGTTAGGTCTTATGGCGTTATCTTGACCAAGGGTCACAGCCACAGAGGAATTCCAGCCAATAACGTCAATTCTGTCATGGTGACATATCCTGCTTCAGAAGACGCACCATTCCAGTGAACAGCACCAGCCAGCGGGATGCGTTTTCGATTTCCGTCTCCTGGATCAAAGAATGATCGCGGTTATGGAAGAGTCACGGCAGAAGAAAACGTTTTCCCAGACTAGGAAAACGTTGCGGCTTTAATGAGGTTCCTTCTGTCCTTCACTTTATCGATGTTCCTCTGAAGGACGGTATATCCTCCAATCACATTCTTTTCCCGATGGTGCAGCCATCTACTCTGCGTCTAACGTTGCCTCTTCAGACTCCGTTTGTTCCATAATTTGAATTATGTTTGTTTGTGTTGGTCACTAGATAATGATCTGGCGTTAAACTGGTATATTTGTATGTACCTCACATAACCTACAAACACTTTTCTATAATCGTATTAAGGAAAAAAAAAACTGGACATTTCATCATAAAACTTCACTGAAAAATTCGCAGAATAACTCAGGGGCCATAAAACCACCGGTTGCATCCAAATGACATTATTTCCGATCTAGCGAAGTTTTCCGCGTCAGTGATAAATATTAGTTGTTGGATAACCTTAGCTCTTGCCGGTTAGAGACAGATGCAAAACGTTGGATTCCTCGGAGATGCTGAGAGAAAAAACAAATAGGTAACTGTCATGTGCAGAATGGAGTTCATTGACGCATTCCAAAGACACATGAGTTAATCACGGGAAAGTTATCGAGTATGTACATCGGTTAGTGGATGTGCGTTCGTAATGAGTGTCACAGAAAATGACATATAATCTCTTGTATGAGAATCAAATGTGGACTCCCTGAATTTGATTGATAGTGTGTGGAACGCGCCATAGAAGAGGCGTTGGAGGTCCGTCGGAAAAGGTAAATGTGAAATGACAATTACTTCAGTTCTAGAAAAAGGGAAGTGCGATGTGGCACATTTTATTGACGAACTTTAATATTTAATTGTCTGATAATTATAGAAAAATGGGATTTCCCTAGACTTTGATAAACTATGAATGCTTGGACGGAAAGAGATAAAGGGGGTACTTACTTAAATATGATTTTGGGAAGAATATGATAGAAAAACGTTTCCTTTTTATTTATTCTTAATCCATTTTCATGTTAGCTAATTTTGGGAAATAAAAAGTATATTTTTGTAATAGCGGGAGTTTGGATTAGCTAGAGTTTGATACTTTGATTTTTCAGCTAATTTCAGGGATGGCGCTCAACATGAAAGGTAGGCCACATTACCAGTTTAGGAGTTTTTCTCCATTTGTTTAAACGAGTGTCATTTTGACCTCGTAATATATATATATATATATATATATATATATATATATATATATATATATATATATATTATATTATATATATATATATATAACATATATATACGTATACACACACACACACTCACACATGTATATATATATATATATATATATATATATATATATATATATATATATATATATATATACACACATATTGTATATATATATATATATATATACATATATATACGTATACATATATATATATATATATATGTATATATATATATATGCTTATATATACCATATATATATATGATATATGTATATATATATATATATATATATATATATATATATACTATATATATATACATATATATACATATAAGTATATATACATACATATATACATATTTATAACGTGTACATATATGCATATATATATAGTATATATATATATATATATATATATTATATATATATGTGTGTGTGTGTGTGTGTGTGTGTGTATACGTATATAACTATGTATATATATATATATATATATATATATATATATATATATATATATATATATATATATACACTTATATATACATATATATACATATATATCTATATATATATATATATATATATATATATATATATACATATATATATATACGACACACACACACACACACACACATATATATATATATATATATTGTATATAGTATATATACATATATATATATACGGTATATATATATATACATATATGTATTATATATGATATATATTATATATATATACTATAATATAGTATATACAGCTAATAACATATAAAAAGTAAAAAAAAAAAAAAAAAAAAAAATAATAGAGGAAAACATATATACATATAGTATACGATGTACAATATATATATATATTGTAAAATATGTATATATTAATATTATATAATAGTATATATATATATATAATACTATATATATATCTATATATATATATATATATATATATATATATATATATATATATATATACATACACTTATTATATACATATATATACATATATGTATATATATATATTATATATAATATATATATATATATATATATATATATACACATATATACTCAGTGTGGGCGTGTATAGCCTAAAATCTCTGCAGAGAACGTTGCAGTAATGCCACAGGTGCTCCACGAGAGGTGTACTGGGCGGCACTAGCCTCCCACAGGAAGTAGATGAGATGATAACGATAAGAATGAAGGTGGTTTAGAAGATAAAGGAGAGAGAGAGAGAGAGAGAGAGAGAGAGAGAGAGAGAGACAAGAGAGAGAGAAATGTCAACTTAATGTTTGGAAAAGAGGGAAGGTAATTTTTTCTACAATGCGGGATTTCCTGCTGATGCAAAGTTTTGTACCTCTGATGAAGAGAGTTGTCTATTTGTAGGTAGATTGGCCTCGTGCCTTCCCTGATCACCGCGCCTTCTCTATACTATCTGTATAATCTGCAGTTTTATATCTATTGCGTCATGAATCCTTTATGATAACATCTTTATAACAATTATTAAGAACATTGACGTCTCTGCCGGTTGGATAACAATGAGTCGAAAAACTTCGAATAAATTCGCAAGGCAAGGATGCTTTATTAAGAGATACTATAAATTCCAAGAAAATTCAAAATGCCCATCAATGCCCAATTCAAAAAAGCGAAGCCAATGATTAGTCTTTGAAGTTCATTTGTGTTTATTCTGTTCGGAACGTGAAGTCGACAAGAAATCACAAACGCTGGAATATGAGCAAGATGTGACCGAAAACTGAACTCCTGATAGAAAGGCAAATGGTCCTTGGATTCCTGGAAAAGGTGTTAATGTAGAGGAATTGCTATTTAGAAGCCGAACTAGAGAGCACTGGAAGGACTGGAACAGCAGATTCTTAGATCCCAAAAGAAGAAGATTGAATCCGGATCAAAGTAAGTAGTACATAGTTAGAAGGATCTGTTAACTGCTCCTCGTGAGGTGAGGTAGCCCGTTGCACGTCTCTATAACAAGTCATAAAAGTATTTCTCGCTTCTTCTCATTTTTAGAATTGGAATTATATATGCACATACATAATAATAATAATAATAATAATAATAATAATAATAATAATATAAAATAATAATAACAATAATAATAATAATAATAATTAAATAATAATTCAATAATAATAATAATAATAATAATAATAATAATAATAATTATTAATAACTAATAATAATAATAATAATAATAATAATAAAATAATAATAATAATAATAATAATGGAAAGCCCCAGGTCCCGATGAAGTCCATGGATACTGGCTCAAAAACTTCAAGGCCCTACACCCAAGAATAGCAGAATAACTCCAGCATTGTATCACAAATCACCATCCTTAGTCCAGAAAGACAAGAGTAAGGGAAATATAGCCAGTAACTACAGGCCTATCACTGCCTACCCCCAATAATGTGGAGTTACTAACAGGTATCATCAGCGAAAGGCTATACAACTACCTAGAGGATACAAACACCATCCCCCACCAACAGAAAGGCTGCAGAAGGAAGTGTAGGGGAACAAAAGACCAGCTCCTGATAGACAAAATGGTAATGAAGAACAGGTTAAGAGAAGGAAAAACCAACCTAATCATGGCATGGATAGACTATAAGAAACGGCCTCGACATGATACCACACACATGGCTAATAGAATGCCTGAAAATATATGGGGCAGAGGAAAACACCATCAGCTTCCTCAAAAATACAATAGCGCAACTGGAATCGAATACTTACAAGCTCTGGAATAGACAAAATGGTAATGAAGAACAGTAAGAGAAGGAAAACCAACCTAATCATGGCATGGATAGACTATAAGAAAGCCTTCGACATGATACCACAACATATGGCTAATAGAATGCCTGAAAATATATGGGCATATGGCAGAGGAAAACACCATCAGCTTCCTCAAAAATACAATGCGCACCTGGAATACAATACTTACAACCATCTGGAATAAGACTAGCAGAGGTTCATATCAGGAGAGGGATCTTCCAGGGCGACTCACTGTCCCCACTACTCCTCGTAGTAGCCATGATTTCCCATGACAAAAGTACTACAGAAGATGGATGCCGGGTACCAACTCAAGAGGCAACAAAATTAACCATCTGGTGTTCATGGACGACATCAAGCTGTGTGGTAAGAGCACAAGGAAATAGATACCCTCCTAATCCCAGATCTGTAAGGATTGTATCTGGGGACATCAGGACGGAGTTTGGAATAGAAAATGCGCCTTAGTCAACATACAAAAGGGCAAAGTAACAAGGACTGAAGGGATAAAGCTACCAGATGGGAGCAACATCAAACACATAGATGAGACGGGATACAAATACCAGGGAATAATGGAAGGAGGGGTATATAAAACACCAAGAGAGAAGGACACGATCAGGAAGAATATATGCAGAGACTCAAGGCGATACTCAAGTCAAAACTCAAATGGCGGAAATATGTATAAAAGCAAAAACACATGGGCCAGTCCAGTAATCAGATACAGCGCAGGAATAGTGGGAATGGACGAAGGCAGAAACTCCGCAACATAGACCAGAAAAACTAGGAAACATATGACAATACACAAAGCACTACACCCAAGAGCAAATACGGACAGACTATACATAACACGAAAGGAAGAAGGGAGAGGACTACTAAGCATAGAGGACTGCGTCAACATCGAGAACAGAGCACTGGGCAACATCTGAAAGCCAGTGAAGACGAGTGGCTCAAGAATGCATGGGAAGAAGGACTGATAAAAGTAGACGAAGACCAGAAATATACAGAGACAGGAGAATGACAAACAGAACAGAGGAATGGCACAACAAACCAATGCACGGACACATGGCAATGGTTACAGAGGGGAGAGCTCAAGAAGGAAACTGAAGGAATGATAACAGTGGCACAAGATCAGGCCCTAAGAACCAGATATATCCAAAGAACGATAGACGGAAATAACATCTCTCCCATATGTAGGAAGTGCAATACGAAAAATGAGACCATAAATCACATAGCAAGCGAATGTCCGGCACTTGCACAGAACCAGTACAAAAAGAGGCATGATTCAGTTAGAAAAGCCCTCCACTGGAGCCTGGGCAAGAAACATCAGCTACCTTGCAGCAATAAGTGGTACGAGCACCAACCTGAAGGAGTGATAGAAAACGATCAGGCAAAGATTCTCTGGGACTATGGTATCAGAACAGATAGGGTGATACGTGCAAACAGACCAGACGTGACGTTGATTGACAAAATCAAGAAGAAAATATCACTCATTGATGTCGCAATACCATGGGGCACCAGAGTTGAAGAGAAAGAAAGGGTAAAAATGGATAAGTATCAAGACCTGAAAATAGAAATAAGAAGGATATGGGATATGCCATTGGAAATTGTACCCATAATCATAGGAACACTAGGCACGATCCCAAGATCCCTGAAAAAGAATCTGGAAAAAATAGAGGCTGAAGTAGCTCCAGGACTCATGCAGAAGAGTGTGATCCTAGAAACGGCGCACATAGTAAGAAAAGTGATGGACTCCTAAGGAGGCAGGATGCAACCCGGAACCCCACACTATAAATGCCACCCAGTCGAATTGGAGGACTGTGATAAACAAAAAAAGAAAGAAAAAAAAATAATAATGATAATGATATCCTTCATTTCAGCTCAGGGCCATATACATGGAATATACAAAATACAGACAGTAATATACACAATCTAGATACATGATAAAAAAAATTAATAATCGGCACTTATCCACAAAATAGCTGAGGTAGCATAAAACATAGTAATCGTGATACTGATAATATCAGTAATGATATTGGTGAGAAATATAGAATAACTTTAACTTGATAGCATTCACAGTAATAATGAAGAAGTAAAATATCAGCAATAAATATAATAATAATGACAGAATCTTGCCAATACAGAGATTAAGTCCTTTAGGGGACAAAGGCCTCATTTTCCCTTCTTTCCCACAATTTAGATCTTCTTCTTGCTTCACTCCTTAGGATGCTTTGTATACAATACAAACATATATTTATGTATATCATATATATATATATATATATATATATCTATATATATATATATATATGAGTCATATCACATCACCGTTATTCATATATACGCATTAACCTACAAGTGTCCTTTAATATCTAATTCGCTCTACCTCGGAATAATTATATTTGCATATATGTTAGCCAAAGGGAAATTTACACACACACACACACACACACACAAACATATATATATATATATATATATATATATATATATATATATATATATATAAACCCAGTGTATTAGCGAAGCCTTCATTAATCCCCAGTTATAAGGGATTCAGTTTTTTACGGAGCTCCCCGAGGATTAAGCACTGCGTGCTTTAATCCTCTTTTCCCGAAATAAGTCCTGCATGCCCATTTTAGCAAGAAAGCAGGGAAGGTAAATATATTTACCATCTATTTTGGATGGTTAACTATGTTATAAGAGGACATTTACCATGGCATTGTTTCTCACTAAACTATAGTAATTCTTTTCCTATCTGTTGATAACACACAACCAAACCTAGTGTTCTTTGGGAAGCACAAAAGAACCTAACAGTTATAGTTATAACTACACGATTAAGATTAATCCTGCAAAACATGTGGAAAATGTTACCCATATGACTTGGATGTTTAACAGACAACCTGTATACTTTTACTTCTGGTGATTGGTTCATTATAATATCTTGTATCATGTTTACATAATTATAAGTTGAAGAATATATACCCGTTCTAATTAACCTATTACAGTGGATGCTGTTAGGGAACAAAAGTGCTTCTAAAGTAAATAAATAAAATGAAAAATGTCACTTCTCTTGATTACTAGTCACCTGATATATAATCTTACGGTTGCTGCCAGTACATTACATTAGTGTTATCAACAACTTTGAAGAAGTTTTATGGGTTTAGATAATGTTAGTGCAGTTCACGGTATGCCTGTCTTTTAAACGATAACAATATATATGTTTATCATTGTTTTCTGTGGTAAGGAAATGGACACGAATAGAGATAATCTGCCAAAAGTCTTTAGTTTCGTATCAAATTTTAATGACCTGATAAAATTTGTAACTAGTTTCTCATCATCCATAAGTCATCCGTTTGAATGTTGATTGTAACAATTGCGGCACAGAAACATGAACGATTCGTTTCACTGAAGAACTTAAACAAAGTCTGATGAAGGAACTATGTCGTTCAGTGGTTCTCAACCAGGGGGAATTCTCTCCATACGGAAGGTGGGTGGGGGCTGAATTGTAACCAAGGATTTTTAGTGTTATGTGCATATTATTTGGAATGTGCCTTTTGAGACAGGCAATTTTGGAAAAGGTAGTGGGGGTGGGAGGGGGGATTAATGACATTCTGACATACAGTGAAAGGGTGCAGGGGCCAAACAAGGTTGAGGACCACTGGTATAGTTAGCGTCAGTAAGTGACGGTCGTTCGAAGGTTAACTAACCGTTTGTCAACAGGGAAGATGCGTTCCTTAGGGTTTCCAAAACATTCTCCGTCAATTTCAGTCAACCAGTCGAGTCCAGAGTCGAGTCCAGACTGCCAGATGAGGAAACGGGTTTCTACTGCACTCTTTGAAATTTGGATTCTTATTTCTCCTAAACAGCTCAACGACAACGATCTCAAGGAACCATTTCCAACGGATGGGCATTTGAAAGGGGGGAGGAGGAGGAGGAGGAAACGGGACAGAAAGTGTCTCGGAGGATAGTTGGACATAGGATATAATATATATATATAGATATATATCATATATATATATATATATATATATATATATATATATAGATATATATATCTAATTATATATATAGATATATATATAGATATATATATCTATATATATATATCGATATATATATATCTATATATATATATCATATATATATAGTCTATATATATATCTATATATTATATATCTATATATATATATATATAATTATAGATATCTATATATATATCTATATATATCTATATATATAATATATATATATATATATATCTATATATATATATCTATATATATATATCTAGTATGATTATATCTATATATATATCTATATATATATCTATATATATATACTATATATATATATCTAATATAGATATATATCTATATATATATATATATATAGCATATATACTATATATCTAGATATATATCTATCTATATATATATATCTATATATATATATCTATATAATATAATATATAGATCTATATAATATAATCTATATATATCTATTATTATATATATCTATATATATAATCTATATATATATCTATATATATATATCATATATATATATCTATATATATATCTATATATATATCGTATATATATATATTATTACGCTGTAAGTGAACCATTGCTTTTATATTTTGCAAGTCTTGGTGTAGTAAAGCAATCTAAAGGCGACCTTATAAAGCCAAAACGTTTTTAAACATTAAAATTATGATCGCTTTTGATGTGATTTGACGCTTTTGACAATTATTTCCGTCAGAAATCCCCCCCATTCCCCATCCCCAAAAAAAAAAGAAAAAAAAGAAAAAAAGGGGCGTATGTGAAATCATGTTTTACATCTGTGTTTTCAAGCAAAAATAAAGCTTTACCGTTTATCTTTTGTCCTATCAGAAAGCAGGTCTCTGTTCATTGTTCTTGCAACCGAGCTATTTCAGATGTTTAAAACTATTCTTTGACTGGCTGGAGAGCTATCGATTTTACTGTTGGTTGCCCTTGCCATTTTTCTTTTATTTATTTATTTATTTTTGATTTTTTTTTTATTCCAGGTCCAAGATGTCCAACAGGAGAGGGAAAATGTGCCGTGAAGGTGGTGAGTAGAACTGATTCAGATTTGCGTCTTGCAAACATGAGATGTTACTGGTGAGTCAATAGCATAAAGGCGGACGGGAACTTTTAATTAGATTTACTTTCCGCATAAATTCTACGAACTTATTTGGACCTTGGGTTGATTTCATCGAATATATATGGTTTATCTTTATTTATTTATTTATTTATATTTGTTTGTTTGTTTGTTTATTTTTTGTTTTTTTTGTTTATTTTATTTATTTTTTTATTTTATTTATTTTATTTATTTATTTATTTTTATTTTATTTATTTTATAGGTATATTTTCATATTTATTTTTTATTTATTTTATATTTTATATTTAAAATTAATTAATTGAATTTATTGTTTTGTTTTGTTTTGTTTGTTTGTTTGTTTGATTATTTATTTAATTATGTATTTATTTATTTATGTATGTATGTATTTATTTATTTATTTTATTTATTTTTGTATTTTTGTAGTTTTTTGTATTTTTTTTTTGTATTTTTTTTTTTTACTTTTTTACTTTTTTATCTTTTAATTTTTGACTTTTTTACTTTATGATTTATTTTTATTTATTTTTTTATTTTATTTTATTTTTTTTTTTTATTTTTATTTTTATTTTTTTTTTTTTTCTATTTTTATATTTTTTTTATTTTTTTTTTTTTATTTTTTATTTTATTTTTTATTCATTTTTTATTTATTTTATTTATTTTTTATTTATCTATTTATATATATTTATTTATTTATTTATTTATTTTATTTTTTATTTATTTTATTTATATATTTATTTTATTTATTTATTTATTTATATTTATTTATATTTATTTATATATTTATTTTATTTATATTTATTTATTTAGTTATTTATTTATTTATTTATATTTGATTTTATTTAGTTTATATTGATTTATTATTTTATTTTTTTATTTATTTACTTTATTTATTTATTTATATTTATTTATTTATTTTATATAAATATATTTATATTTATATTTATTTGGGTTTGTTTATTTTTTTATTTTATTTATTTCATTTATTATTTTTTTTATTTTTATTTTATTTTTTTATTTTTTCTTTTTTTATTTTATATTTTTATATTTTTATGTTTTTATATTTTTATTTTTATAAATAAATAAAAATTATTTTATATTTACATTTACATTACATTTAACATTTACATTTACATTTACATTTACATTTACATTTACATTTTCCTTTACATTTAATTTTAATTATTTTATTTTATTTATATTTATTTTTATTTATATTTAGTTTTATTTATATTTATATTTATCTATTTATTTATAATATTTTATTTTTATTTTATTTTATTTATTTTAGTTATTTTATTTATTATTTATTTATTTTTATATTTATTTGGATTTATTTATATTTATTTGTTTTACATGATATTTATTTAAATTTATTTATATTTATTTATTTATTTATATTTATTTTCTTTTATTTATTTATTTATTTATTTATATTTTTTTATTTATTTTTTTTATTTATATTTATTTTATTTATTTTATTTATTGTATTTTATATTTATTTATTTATATTTTTTTTATCTATTTTATTTATTTTATATTTAATCTATTTATGTATATTTATTTATTTTTTATTTATATTTATTTAGTTTATTTATATTTATTTATTTTTTTATATTTTATTTATATTTACATTTGGTTTACATTTATTTATGTATATATATTTATATTTATTTATTTATTTATATTTTTTATTTATTTTATTTGTTTATATTTATTTATTTTATTTATTTCTAATTTATTTATATTTATTTCTTTAATTTATTTATTTATTTATTTCTATCTATTTATTTATATTTATTTTATTTATTTATTTATATTTTATTTCATTTATTTATACCTTATTTATTTATTTATTTTTATTTATTTTTTTTATTATTTTTTTGATTTATATTTTTTTATTTTTTTATATTTTTATATTTTTTCTATTTATATTTTTTATTTATTTATTTATGTATTTATATTTTTATTTTATTTATCTTTTATATATTTATTTATTTCCTTTATTTATATTTTAATTTATTTATATATTTATTATTTATATAGCTATTTTTATTTATTTTATTTTATTTACTTTATTTTTACTTTTATTTTAGTTTAGTTTCATTTATTTATTTTTATTATTTTTTATTTTATTATTTGTTTTTTTTTATTTATTTTATTTTATTTAGGTACTTTTATTTTATATTTATTTATTTAGTTTATTTATTTATTTATTTATATTTATTTTTTATATATTTATTTATTTTATTTTTTTATATTTATTTATTTATATTTATTTTATTTATTTATTGTTTTTATTTATTCATTTATTTGTTTATATTTGTTTCATTTATATTTTCATTTATTTTATACTTTATTTATTATTTTTATTTATTTAATACTTTATTTTGTGGATTTATTTTTTATATTTACTTCTTTTATTTATTTATTTATTTATTTATTTATTTATTTATTTATTTCTTTATCTATATTATTTACTTTATTTAATACTTTATATATTTTTATAACTTTATTTTATTTAGTTTATTTATTATTTATGTTTATTTATTTTATTTCCGTTATCTTTATATTTATTTATTATTTATTTTATTTATTTAGTTTGTATTTAATTATTTGTTTATTTATTTATTTATATTTATTTATTATTTATTTATATTTATTCATTTATTTATTTTATTTATTTTACTTTTTATTTATTTATTTATTTAGGTTTTTTTTATTTACTTATTTATTTTTATTTATTTATTATTTGTATTTATTTATTTTTATTTTATTTATTTATTTACATTATTTTATATTTATTTTATTTATATTTATTTATTTAGTTTATCATTTATTATATTATTTATATATTTATTTGTATTTATTTATATTTATTTATTTATTTATTTATTTATTTATTTTATTTATTTATTTCATTTTATTTATTTATTTATTTATTTATGTTTATATATATTTTACTTATTTATTTTTTTAATATTTATATCTATATTTATTTATATTTATATATTTATTTATATTTATCTATTGTTTTATTTATTTATTTATTTTTTTTTATTTATTTATTTCTTTATATTTATTCCATTCATTTCATTTATTTTATTTATTTATTTTATCTATTTTATTTATTTATTTATATTTATTTATTTAATTTTTTTTATTTATATTTTTTATATATATTTATTTATTTATATTTACTTATTTAATTTATAGTATTTAATTTATACCTATATTAGTTTATTTATTTATTTGATTTATTTATATTTATTTATATTGATTTAATTTTTTATGTTTATTTTTATATTTTATTTATTTTTTATTTATTTTATTTTTTAGTATTTTTTATTATTTATTTTCCCCTTTATTTTATTTCTTTATTATTCATTTATACTTATTTTTGTTTATCTATTTATTTATTTCTTTTTATTTATTTATATTCATTTATATTCATTTGTTTTTAGGTTTTTATATATTTAGTTATATTATATTTATTTTTTATTATTTACATTTAGTTTTATTTATTTAATTTATTTATATATTTATTTTGTTATTTATATAATTTTAT
>NC_087202.1:130664728-130687710 GCF_015104395.2 Macrobrachium nipponense
AAATAGTTAGTTAGTTAGTTAGTTAGTTAGTTTTTTAGGTAGTTAGTTATTTAGTAGTTGTTAGTTAGTTAGTTATTTAATTTATTTATTTAGTTATTTAGTGATTAGTTGTTATAGTTATTTATTTAGTTAGATTAGTTAGTTAGTTAGTTCGTTAGTTAGTTATTTAGTTATTTATTTAGTTATTTAATTTAATTATATTTATTTGTTTAGTTATTTAGTTATTTATTTATTAGTTATTTATTTATTTAGTTATTTAGTTATTATTTCAGTTTTTAGTTATTATAAGTTTTTAATTGTTTTTTATTTAGTTATTTAGTTAGTTATTTAGTTATTTATTTATTTAATTATATATTTCTTTATTTTAGTTTATTTAGTTATTTTTAGTTTATTTAATTTAGTAGTTATTCATTTAGTTAGTATTTATTTAGTTAGTTATTCAGTTACGTACTTATTTAGTTAGTTATTTTTTTTAGTTAGTTATTTAGTTATTTAGTTATTTTCAGTTTATTTATTTAGTTATTTAGTTATTTATTTTTTCGTTATTTATTTATTTATTTATTAGTTATTTAGTTATTTGTTTATTTATTTATTTATTATTTTTTTTAGTTACCCTATTTCGTTATTTATTTTTGTTATTTATTAGTTATTTCGTTATTAGGGTTATTTAGTTAGTTATTTTAGTTATTTATTTTTTTGTTATTTATTTAGTTTAGTTATTTATTTAGTTATTTATTTATTTTTTAGTTAGTTATTTTAGTTTTTTTTAGTTATTTATTTAGTTATTTAGTTATTTATTTTTTTTATTTAGTTATTTCATTTTAGTTTTATTTAGTTTTTTAGTTATTTATTTAGTTATTTATTTAGTTATTTTATTTATTTGTTTATTTAGTTATTTAGTTACTTTATTTAGTTTTTTTATTTATTATTTGTTTACTTATTAGTTAATTTATTTAGTTATTTAGTTCTTTAGTTTGTTATTTAATTATTTAGCTTTATTTATTTAGTTATTTAGTTAGTTATTTATTTAGTTTTGATTTTTTGGGTTATTTTAGTTAGTTAATTTAGTTACTAGTTATTTAGTTATTTAGTTAGTTTATTTAGTTATTTAGGTTTAGTTGTTTATTTATTTATTTAATTTTTATATTTGTTACTTTAGTTATTTAGTTATTTAGTTTATTCATTCATTTATTTATTTATTTATTTATTTAGTCATTTATTTATTTAGTTATTTATTTATTTAGTTATTTATTTATTTAGTTTTTTATTTATTTACCCCGATGTGGCCAATGACCTGGATTATTTCCGTACTTACACTAAATTTAAAGGTATCTATTGCTTCATAGTTAGTTCCCATCTGCCATTTCAGGGAAGAAATTACGCCAGAATGAATCTGAATCCTTTTCCGTGAACTAATATTTCCATCCGAACCTCGGCTATTTTTCATCACTTAATGTAGCCTCAAGATTTTTAAAAGGCAAATTCTTGGACGCCTTTAAGGATGTGTCACGTACAGTTTGGAGGAATGTCTTTGTTTAAGATGACGTGGGAAATTCTTTGATCCATTTTCTATGCAACCCACAATTCCTTTTAAATGACCTTGTACTTAGGAGCCGTAATACATCGAATATCTTCTTTGCCTGTTAAGCCTCCCCAGTTACTATGCGAAAGGAGATTTCTGATCGAACTTTTACGAAATTTTCCGACAACTCTAAGTACCTTCTCTCTCTCTCTCTCTCTCTCTCTCTCTTTCTCTCTCTCTCTCTCTCTCTCTCTCTCTCTCTTGACAAACACACACATAGCTTTAATCGATCTTTCTTCCGTTAATTTTGAACATATTTCGTTTACTTGTGGAATTGAGCGTGCAGTGGAAACACTATTTCCTAACTGATATATCATTGGATTCATAGCTCTGAATTTGTTGCTACTTTAAGTCTAACTCTATTCATTACATTTAAATGGCGAAATCTCCATAAATTCACGAACTCCGTTGCATACCCAGACGCAGAGAGACTCTTTGACCGAGTTCGGTTTCATTTCCCCAAATGTCTCAGCTTCATTTACGGTCCAGAAACTTGTGCATAGTCGAAATGTGTGAAAAGAGGATTTTTTTTATTTCACTTTTTAGGTAATTCACCCAAATCATCAAATGACGCCCCGCAAATCAGTTAATGATTTAGCCACCGGATCGTCGCCTTCAACAACATAAATTTAATAGGAATAAGTGACTATGAAATCCAATTAATTTTTTGTATCCTTCGGATACAAATTTTACTTTTAATTGGAAGTAATCAACTTTTGATTGTTAAATTTAGCAAAGGGAAAATGCAAAGTTGACCAACTTTGATGCCACATTGTTGGCCATGGCTCTTTATGGTCAATTTCTCTATAAGCCGGATCCCGCAGTGGTGGCAGTGACGTCAGTGCCCCTTATGTGGTGCACTGTAGGCATTACTTAAGGTTCCTTACAGCGTCCCTTCGGCCCCTAGATGCAACCTCTTTCGTTCGTTTTACCGCACCTCCCTCCATATTGTCTTTCATCTTACTGTCCACCATCTCTTAACATTATTTCCTCCTGTTACAACTTACGAACTCTTTGCTGTCAAATTTCGTTTCATCGCTGAATGACCTCATAAGTCCCAACGCTTGTCCTTTGGCCGAAAATTCTACTGTTTTCTATTCCATACACAGTATTGCTTGTGAAAGTATTGTAGAGCGTGAAATGGTATACTTATAATAAGTATAATTCGTCACCGTTTTAGCTCTATGAAATACCTATTATTATTATTATTATTATTATTATTATTATTATTATTATTATTATTATTATTATTATTATTATGGGAGCTTCCCATTTCACTCGAGTCAGTTACAATTATTTATATGTTACAGAATTTGATTGTATGAATCTAGACTACAATTGAGCTGATACAAACGAGCATTTTAACGTTATGCCTTTGTCAAGGATTGAAATGGGTTTCAAAAGCTTGTTGTCAACAAGAAGTGCCCAAGTTTTAATTAAGTGTGAATGAAGACTATAGTTTTTTTAAGTTAAAATGACGTAGGTCTATCTGAGCGCTTCATGACGTTAAGATAACTTCACTATTTTCTTGAAAGGATTTTGTACAAGATGAAGCGCTGTTATGATCATTGGCTCTTAACGACCGAAGAGCAAATGGGACTTAAAAAAAGTGTTGGTTATTTGCAATGCTAATTTGAACTCTCTCTCTCTCTCTCTCATCTCTCTCCACAGACAGACACACACACACATCTATCTCTCTCTCTCTCTCTCCACAGACAGACACACACACATCTCTCTCTCTCTCTCTCTCCACAGACAGAACACACACACACATCTCTCTCTCTCTCTCTCTCTCTCTCGGAGACACATTGCATAGACACTCTCTCAGTACTCTACTGCTACCACACACACACTGCCCCATCTCTCCACAGACACGCGTCACGTCCTGCCCCACTCTCTCTCTCTCTCTCTCTCTCTCTCTCCCTCTCCTCCTCTCTCTCTCTCTCTCTCTATATATACCTATATATATATAATATATATATATATATATATATATATATATATGTATATATATATATATATATATATATAATGATATATATATATATATATATATATGTATATATATATATATATATATATATATATATATATATATATATACATATATATATATATATATATATATACATATATATATATATATATGTATATATATATATATATATATATATATATATATATATATATATATATATACATATATATATATATATTATATATATATATATATGTATATATATATATATATATATATATATATATATATATGTATGTATATATATATATATATATATATATATATATATATATATATATATATATATATATATATATATATATAATATATATATATATATATATATATATATATATATACATATATATATATATACATATATATATATATATATATATATATATATATATATATATATATAATGTATATATATTATCTATATATATATATACTATACATATATATATATATATCCCCTATATATATATATATATATATATATATATATATATATATATATATTTAATATCACACGTGCATGCACTCATGGTTACAGAATCAAGCCTGGAAATACTAATTGCAAATACTCTACAGCTTGTAATCCTTACGCCATCTGCCATAGCGTTGTTTAGTGATCCTTCTTTCAATATTTCTAAAATAAATGAACGTAATTTAAAGAATGAAACGGTTGCTCTTCAGTGCGAGGCGTTGACGTCATTCTTCTCCGAGAGAGAGAGAGAGAGAGAGAGAGAGAGAGAGAGAGAGAGAGAGAGAGGAGAGAGAGAGAGAGAAGCTATTTGGTACAAGATGTTTTTTATCCTCCTTTATTTTCAGCATCCAAACATCGTCACTTGTTTAGTAAGGAACCTTTGCTTGTTTGCTTTGCTTGTTTACGTGCTAAGTTTTTCCTTGTTTGTTTACTTCATTCTCGGCCCACTCCGCTAGAACCTACACTAAATTATTACTAATCCTGAAATCATTGGAGATGTCACAATCGGCATGACACATTGTTCTTTGCAATGTTCCTTCGGCCCTTAGCTGCGACCCCTTTCGTACCTTTGACTGTACCTACGTTCAAATGGTCTTTCTTCCATCTTACTTGCCATCCTCTCCTAACAATTGTTTATTTATTAATTTATCGATTTATCTTTATCTTACGGGTTGCTGATTGTATTATGGGCTTGTGCCTTGTATGATAAGGCGCCCTATGAGGTAATGTTAGACTAGCGATAATCTATACGCTAAGTCGGTTGGTATTGCACTTCCATCTTCAATGGAGTGTCTGGGGTTTTGTAGATCACTTACGAAGTCGGTATTATCTTTACGACGATGTGTTAAACTCATGGTTCGGTGAGGTTCTTGTAGAAAACACTAAGTATAAAAAATTATATATTCTTCTGAAGTTTTACATGGTGAAAATCAGATATGATTGCACAAGTCTTCTAATAACGATAGCTTGATCGCTTCTGCCAATGATGATGGCTAATCCTATTCCTCTACATGATAAAGCTTAGGTAAAGAGGTACAGGTCTTCTATGACGATAGCTAACTCTGTTCTGCCTGTCTACCATCTCTGTTACAAGTTATGAAGGAACAGACAGTAGTTCGAACATATGAACATACTATCAGATGACATAGTTTCATACGAACACACAATCGAATGAGACACGCTACAGATCACGTAGGCCGTTTGAATAATAGGTCGGGGTAGTTGTCTCAAGCAGGAGCTTGGACTAATGTTTATAAACAATTGAATGACTACAGGTGACGGCATGTTATCTTAGCCTACATACTTATTGTATACGTCATCTTTAGCGTCTCTAGTCTGATCACATTCCTGCAAGCAATCTTTTATATATATGGACTAACATTCCATAATTTTTATTATGTAAACACTTACATTAGCTCGGTCAGCTACCAAAACCAACTACTGAATATTACTCAAACTTGACTTGCATTTGACTTATAGGAGTGGTGATACAGACACTATGTGAATATATATATATATATATATATATTATATATATATATATATATATATATATATATATATATATATATATATAATAGTAAATAAAATTCATTGTGTACATGAATTGATTCAAGTAATAAAATATAAAACAATGATATTGGTAAATAATAGTGATCACGGATATATAATGATACAGTTTTTCACTTCATCTCTTTAAGATACTTATGCTACAGAAAATACTAATGTACTCTGATAATTGCATAGAATGAAGATTAACATGATAAAAATCATATTTTAACTGATAAAAAATTTCATATATGAAATGATAAAATTATTAATGTTTATGCTGATTGATTCGTTGCTTTTTATGCTAACTGTTATACGTATATCTGCGGATATTGTTTAAGGTAAAAGGTAACAGATTGATTATAGGCTACCTGATTTGTTTATACATATGTATATGGATTCATATAATTATGATTAATATATGTGCACTTTAAATAGATTCCTATTGCGTACACGCAAAGATATATTTCGACTCTGTTATTTATGATCAATTATATATAGATTCCTAGTGCGTACACGCAAAAAAATATATTTCGATTCTGTTATTTATGATCATTTTATATATAGATTCCTAGTGCGTACACGCAAAAAAATATATTTCGATTCTGTTATTTATGATCATTTATATATATAGGATACATGACCGAGGTTATACTACTTCACATTTAACTAGCTTTCGAACCACTTTTCGTCCATTACACAGTTCCAGACAACCACCTATAGCCACTGAAACGGCCTTTTTTCAATGGTTAAAACAAGGGGAAAATTTGCCTGGGCGGGTCCAACGTTCCATTTTGCGCTCATACTTATTCTCTGCATCCTAAGCTACACGATTACGTTCGCGATGAATAGATCATCCAGCACGAGTCCTTCGCCAGCAAGTAGAGTTGAATAACCTTCGGGTCGTAATTGTCGAAGTATGTCCCTTTTTGTAGTCGATTCCGACAGCCGCCGGAGCATTCGCATTAAAACGAGATTAACGACGAGATACGGTGTCGGTCGAAGAAGTCCATGAAATTCCTTTCACATTGTAGGCGGTTGTTACTTGACTGTAGTCGTCCGCTGCGACGAACGATTTTTTGAAGTTGCTATGTGAAACTCTCGTACTGCAGGATACTGTAACCGGTTCCATTAATCAGCCTGCAAGTGAAATTATACTTGTCACAAGGGCAAAGTAAATTCAGACGACAATCCAAATACAGGGGAGGGAAGAGAGCCATTTAGACCAGAACTTAACCCACATGAATTCACTGATATTTTGGAATTCAAAAGAGTCCGCTTGTACAAACTTTTTATCCATGGCATTAACAATGAGGTGAACCTATCCAGGTCTATGATGACTGTAAAAATATCATAATTTTATAACAAATAAACAGATATCAATACAAATCCCAAAGAAAATTCGATATTACTGGTAGTAAATTACTAGACAAAGAAGTGGAAAACGGAGCTATTTGTAAGATTGCCAGGCAACATAAGAGTCAAAGAGAATATTAATCATGATTCTATGTGCCCTAACAAAAGTTTCATATACAATTTTCTCGTGCAGCATCCTCTGAGGTTAACTTTTAAAACATTATTAATAGGTAGGAGATGCAACGAAAAAAAACCCACGATGTAACTAATTTCTTAATAAACTTTGGGTTTTTCAAGAAAATGTGACTTTTCCCATGAATGTTTACTTGAATTGTAATAGGCTAATGTTGCAAGTAATAATCATATATACATATCTTGATACTTCTAAATGTCTATGAGGTTCAGATTAAAAAAAAAAATTAATTCATTTTGTTGTTATAGAAATTCTATTTGCTTATATTGTTCATTAATTTTAAAATGATTACAAGTCCTTAACTAATTGCATTACACACACGGATAAGAATATGTTATGTGGCCTGTCATGTGACCTATGACCACAGTGAAGTTCATGAACTAAGCAATTCCTTTCTCCCAGTCAATCTGCTTTTTGCAAGCAGAGACGACACACAGATGAAGCCTGTGTAAGCAGATTATTGAGGTTAAAAGGAACAAATGCTGATACGGGCAATGATACGTCGTCACTTGGCAGAGATTGCTCTCAGCCAGCTAAGAGTCACGTTACTTGCTGTAAGTGATACGACTTTAGTATTTTCAAATGATATTTTAGTGTTTTAATTCTCCACCCGCATGAGAAGAATGTCTGAAAAAAAAAAAAAACAACAGTACCACCAAAATTGAACATATATTAGTTTTCATGTTTGGCATTTATGTTAAATAAATATTCCTTATTCAAACTATATGAAAAAGGTTTCCATACAAATTCTATATATATTATTAGCCCTGTATAAGATTCATATAGGATTATTCCATAGATAACCATTTTTCACTTCTAGACTTCTGACTTTAAATCTCTTTTATTTTTTTTATTTTATTTTATTTATTATTATTATTATTTATTTATTTATTTATTTAATTTTTTTTTTTTTTCATTGACTACGAATATAAATCACCGGACAGACAATATGTCAGTATATTTTGGATATGTGTTTGAACTTTTAGCTTATTTGTCATTACTAAAGCGTTAAGTTAGAGTTCAAATCTTTACGCATATATATTTTGGATATTTAATTATCTATGGTTACGTTTTGCTTATTGATTTTATCGTGATTCCTTTTTTATTATAATTTGTAACCCTTCCGACTTCTTACGGAGTGTATTATATTGACTCCACTTGTATCCATATTTATATTATATTTATTTATTTATATATTTTTTATATATATATTTGATAAATTAATGGTTGGCTTGAATATGTGGAAAAGTGTTCTAGCGGCGTACCGTATAAGGCTACTTGCGGCACTCAATTCTATAAAGATATAAATGATAAAGGTATTTAAAACCGGCGCGAGAACCGCTATAATCCGGTCGGATCCAATACCACGAGTTGTAACTCGTAAGACATTGACACTTCCTATTTAATTATCCGTTTATTCTACCAACCGATTGACTCTGGGTGATAAAATATATTAACTGGTTTTCTTAATGGAAAGGAATTCACACAACGTGTTAAGGAGATTATTATTGATTTTACACCACCCGAGTCACAGATTATTAATGTGTTGAATTCCATATTTACTGATTTAGCACTCAAAATATTCCTAACGCACTCAATTGCGGTGTTTGTTTTTAGTGCTATTAATTCTATATAACGTGTCAAGAACTATTAACACTAAGAAGTGTTTATTCCCCCTCTGTCAGACTCGTAATTCTGTTAATAATTCTACGTATATTCTTTCAAGGATTGATTTGGCACAGGATAGGTCCCTTAACTGACAGTGTCTTAGTGTTACAAACAGTTATGTGCTTTTTTTATATCTGTAAGCATTGTATGGCCAGTAACAGTGATTTGGCTTTCTCTGTGAAAAAGGAGGGAACCCTGGATGACGGAATGCAACCAGTTTTATGACGATTGGTATGAGAGAGATTATTACTACTACCTGGTCGTTAGTCATCTGCTGTGTTCTTCGGTTTTCCTCGTCACAGACTACATATATATTACATTTGTTACATTATTCTGATACACATACCTTAAGTATACTTTTGCTTTAGGGTTTCTGCTCGAAGTGTGTATTGTTTTTGCTTAGCCGCTGACCCTGTTTCCGTTTCGAAGTGTTTATTGTTTGGTGTTTATTGCTGCTGACTCTGTTTCCGTTCGAAGTGTTTATTGTTTGGGTTATGTCTGTTGACGCTTGCTTTGTTCAGTTTGTACAGTTCTGCGCTCCGACCCGATATTCATGCTCGCGATCTCTTGGGTTAAGGAATTTCTTGTTTAGATACGGTTTTTAACAATAGGTACGGATGTTTCTATATCTTTTAGTCTAATAATGGTTCTTTGCAGTATGGTGCGGGATTGCGGGATAATGCGTCGCTATGATAAATTGCTTTCCCAGGTAGATATCTTATCTTGGCTCCAAAGACCTGAATGATCATTTGTCACCGAGTTCCTTTTGGACTGTGATTAAAGCCTTTGACAAACTCGGTAAAGGACTCATGTTCAGTAAGGACTTTATCAGGATAGCCATAGATTATGAACTTAAAATGTACTAGTGTTAAAGATACCTATCCCTTCCTTGCTATTACTGCATATTTACTTTCAGAGGCTTTAGTTTACGTGAATAAAAAGCTATAGGAAAGAACTGTTTATCATATTACTGAAGTAATACCCTCTTACCCCTTGGTCTGAGGCGTCTGTTGCAATAAAAAAAAAAAATTCCTTATTTAAATCAGGGATTTTTTAAGTTAGGTAAGCTGCATTTTCCGCTTTTAAGATATCGAACGCCTGTTGATGCTTTTCAGACCATAATAAATCTACGTTTCTTCTTCGTAAGATCTGTTAAAGGAGCTGTCATGATTGAAGAGTTACATATTTACATACGATTGTAATACCCACTAAAGCGCGAAAGTGCTGTATCCCCTTTTACGTTAATAAGTACAGGAAAGTTATGAATAGCCGACACCTTACCATGGACTACTTTTAAGACCTTGACCAGACACATAAAACCTAGATAAACATGTTCGGTTTTTAAAAAACTCTCATTTAGATATTTTACTCTGAGATTATTTGTCTTTGCTCTGTAGCACTAGCTCTTTACTTTTGTGAATGTACTTCTAAGGTATTAGAAAAAGATACAAGATCATCCATATAGGCATGTAGGTTATCCCCTAAAGTCTCCAAACACTATATTGTAATTGGGGCGCAACGTAAGCCGGAGGCATACGTAAAAAATTGATAATGTCCCCTGGGTGTGCTGAAAACGGTGTATGAGGTACAATCACTTAGGTAATGGTATCTGGTAAAAGCATTTAGTAAGTCCAAGTTGGTGAAAAAAAATTTATTCTAACCTACAGAGATAAGATGTCGTCGGTACATCGCACTGGAAACTATCGGAAGTCGTTTCCTTGTTTAAGCGACAGTAATCTGCGCAGATACGCCAAGTCCGATCTTTTATGGCATGGACGTTTGAGGGAAAAATTATATGGGCTTATTTGATTTCCTAATGGCTCCTATTACTAACATTTTTCAACTTCGTCATTTATCTCTATTTTAAAATTTCATTGAGAATCTATACGAAGGTACGTAAATAGCTTTATGTTTGTCCTTAGCCGTGTTTTGTTTTCAATGACATCCGTTTTTCTCCCTCCCAGAGATCACTCGCTAGTGGAGAAACTTCCTGGTATTCAGTAGAAGATAAAAAAAAAAATCTGCTGAATCACCTCTGCTTGAATGACTTTATTGATATTACTTTGGATAGAATATAAGGAGAGATTCATCCACGACTGATTGGGCGGGATTAAAAATTAGCAACAATAAAAAATGCGATATTTATAACTTCTGTATCCACGATATGTATACTTTTAGGGCTTTGTTCGCGGAAATCGTTATATTTCAGAGTGTCGGGAAGGATTAAAATTTCATTTCCCAGCAAAAGTCTTTTTTTACACGCACTAAGACATTCGAGGGTGCATGCTTCTCGAGATTTTGCGTGCAAAGTGCGACTGTGGTTGTGGAGAATTCTGTTGGGGTCATTTGAACAATGTTACGATTTATGAGACAAATGTATAGTTCCTTTATATAAGTTATTATTTGATTAACTGTCTCATTTTTTGTTCAAACGGATTTTAATATGTTTGAAGGTTTATAGGATTTTTCCTTTGATAAACACGCCTTATTTTGCAGGATGTAAGATAATATTTTGTATACCCCTAGATGAATCTTACATTACACTAGATACAGATCAATGTTTTTTATAACTATAGAGGTATCTGTAAACGCTCGCTTATCCGGACTTCTCATTAGGGAAGTTCGAACCAACCAAAGTCTAAAGAATACCAGGTCAGACCGCTTCCGACCAAAAATAAGGACAATCTCGCGCATGACGTCACGAGGCTGCATCTGGCCGAGGTTCAGGTAATAAAAAAAATGTCATCAGTCAGTATTTGACTTTACCAGAGTGAAGAACAAAGAAGCTCTCTTAGACCGGATTCAATCCTTTATGAATTCAGCAGTACCTGAAGATTAACGGGACCTCTCTCACCCAAGGTCGTGACAGAGAGAGAGAGAGAATGGGTGTGGGTCAAACAATTCCCATAGTGACCCTTCATTTTATTGTTTTCTTGGTTTTCTTTTATGGCCACATACCAGTAACGTCACAAATATGCGCAGTAACGCTGAGACGGTCTGACCTGGTATTCTTTAGACCTTGTTCGAACAACAGACGGTGAGTCCGTAAATACTGGTAATTAATTGTACTAAGGAATAAATAAGATATTCTAATTTTTACGGCGCGTAACAGTCGGCTTAATCCACCAGATATTATTATAACTTAATGTATTAAAACTTACTAGAACCTGCTCTGATTACTTGATACTGTCGTGTGGATGCATAGAAAAATCCTTTTTATTGTTCAAAAAGATATCGGTATGTATGAACAACATCGCTTTTCCCCACTCTGCTAGAGTCGCTTATTGTGTGGAATTTGCTCGCTTTAAAGAAAAAACTCGGCAGATTTAACTAACCTTGACCGCTTGACTAGGTGACACAGTCACCGAGTTTGCTTGTTTGATTCTGAACGGGCTACTGTTTCTATTTCTTTTTGTAATAATTAGGATCCTTCTCTTTATTACCATCGGCAACGTATTGTGTGTTTTTAGCATTATGTTGCTGGTTACGTATAAGCAATGAATGACGAACTATTAGGAACTGAGCGATTACTAATTAAGACGAGTTATCTCTACTGCATTCAATCTTAACTGTTTGTACTTCATTCTTTGCTAAAATTTGAAATAGTGAGGGATCCTGGTCAGCGCATTTAGCCTGATGAAAGTTTTTTACAGACATGTTATTCCTTGCAATCCAGCCATATTTTTAAAGTTAAGTTGAGTCATTGAGGTTCGATATTTTATATAACTCAAAAAAACTCAAGGCTAAAACTGCGATCGGACTTGCAAAGGAGCATTTATTGTCAAGACCCGGAAAATAGTGTTACCTCTAATTTATATAGATTTGTACGGGTGTTCCACTTGTTTTTTGTGTGTTTCTAATCACTACGGTGCTTAATGACCCTATCCATGCATCTGTATAAATACAGACGTCCACTGCGTAAACGCATATTCACTGTTTTTTTAATATGATTTGTCACGTAAGGGATTAATATCACCCAAATGATAAAATTAACATAGTATATGATTATGATATTTCAGTAGAACTTCTGGAAACAGACACTCAAGATAAAAACTCGCAGTAGCGAAATCTCAATGATATAGATAATTTCTGTAAAAAGTAAGATTAAGAATGTCTCGTAACTTCAGCCACAGGAATAAACGAAATTCGACCGCTGCAAAGGAAACACTCAAAGTTACTCCAAATGAATAAAAAATTGTACTTAGCTTGCTTTTGTGGGAAGTCGCGGTGTTTCCGATAACGACACACGCCTTGGTCCTCCTTCTCTATTTAGCGGACGACCTGGTTTGGCTTCAGTTTCCCCCGTGCGCGTTGTTTCGATGATTCGAGCCCTTGAAAATCCGATGCTGCAGACGCGTTCGGTTTGTTTCTTGCAGTGCCGGAAACGCTCACTAACGATGTTTTCTTGAATGATTCTAATGAGAGACGTAGCTTGCGTTGTCGTAGGAAAAGGACCGTCGGTTTTGTTTCTTGAAGTTATTCACTAACGATGATACTAGTGCTTGACGAATCTTGTTGTTTTCTGAAGTTCGCTCACTAATGATGATACTAGGTTGCTTGAAGAATCTGCTGCTTTCGTCGTCGTTGACTTCATGATTTATTATTCTGTTTTTCTTCGTAGGACGTTTGTAGAGTTCTTCTGGTCCGCTGGCCACCAAATATTAGGGCTTGTGCCTTGTATGATAAGGCGCCCTATGAGGTAATGTTAGACTAGCGATAATCTATACGCTAAGTCGTTGGTATTGCACTTCCATCTTCAATGGAGTGTCTGGGGTTCTGTAGATCACTTACGAAGTCGTATTATCTTTACGACGATGTGTTAAACTCATGGTTCGGTGAGGTTCTTGTAGAAAACACTAAGTATAAAAAATTATATATTCTTCTGAAGTTTTTACATGGTGAAAATCAGATATGATTGCACAAGTCTTCTAATAACGATAGCTTGATCGCTTCTGCCAATGATGATGGCTAATCCTATTCCTCTACATGATAAAGCTTAGGTAAAGAGGTTACAGGTCTTCTAAATGACGATAGCTAACTCTGTTCTGCCTGTCTACCATCTCTGTTACAAGTTATGAAGGAACAGACAGTAGTTCGAACATATGAACATACTATCAGATGACATAGTTTCATACGAACACACAATCGAATGAGACACGCTAACAGATCACGTAGGCCGTTTGAATAATAGGTCGGGGTAAATAGTTGTCTCAAGCAGGGAGCTTGGACTAATGTTTATAAACAATTGAATGACTACAGGTGACGCATGTTATCTTAGCCTACATACTTATTGTATACGTCATCTTTAGCGTCTCTAGTCTGATCACATTCCTGCAAGCAATCTTTTATAATATATGGACTAACATTCCATATTTTTATTATGTAAACACTTACATATGTCCCGCCCTTTGCCTTCTTTTAACTCTTACGGGATAAGCACCAAATTTTTTGGGGAAGGTTGGAAGGTTCAGTTTCAGTTTTCCCCAGTCCCCAAGTGGGCTTCTTTATTCCATAATATAGATAGTGTTTATCTTCTGAATAATAATAATAATAATAATAATAATACTAATATAATAATAATAATAATAATCAATATAATGATGATGATGAATAGATAATAAATACCATAAGGCTGGTAGTAAAAATCGCTTTCATGTGAATGTTCCTGAAATTAAAATAAGACTTTTGCTAACGTTTTCTGGTTCCTCTTAGTCTTGAGGGTATTTGCGATCTCACTGGACCGTCTCGTAGGCTTTTCCTGAAATAATAATATTGGGGGCAGATCATTTAAAGCAGTCGGGTTAAAACCCACCTGCTAGTTTTATCTCCTATGCATTCCAGAGGCCATGACAGTGTTTTTCTTAAACAACTTTTAAACTGACTGAGGGATTTCCAAGCCACTAAACCACTAAGTGCTTGAAACGTCGTCCCTAATTATCGGAAGTACTGTGCACCGCCGTATGTTTTCAATTAACGTTTTACTTGAGAAAATGAAGTTAAAGCTACGCTTAAGTCACCCAACCATATACAAAAGTGGTAATGTGTACTATTAGTGACGTCGGTATAGCGTATCTTCCACTACACCTGTTCAATGGGTTGTCTGACTTGCTTAAATGTCATTTTACCTATCCTGGCCAATACTTATCTTTTTAAAGCAAATTAATATCTGTATGATGATATAATTTTTTTTAATAATTGTCTTAATCTATAGTTACATTTATTTCTAGATATGTATAATCATTGTTATTAGCATGCCAAGCAGAAATGGGCCTCACTACCATCTGGTATGCTGGCAAATCTTTAAGTTTCTTTATGGAGGAGTGATGTAGTAGTTGCATTTGACATCGTTCTCATGGGTCGCTGGTAAGAGAGAGAGAGAGAGAGAGAGTGAATAGCTGGTTTGTTGTCGCGTTAGGTTGTTTGTGTTCTTATGGTAGTTAGTGAGTGAATTGCTTGTTGGCAGGCGGTTGGGTTTGTCTGTGGATTTGGTCGCGGAGCCTTGAGGGAGTGAGAAGTGATCAGTCTGTATTTGGCAATCAGTCAAGTGAAGCAATTTTTTGGACAGTGGTAGTGAGTTGCTGTTGTGTTTCCTAGATTGTTTTGATGTTGTGGAATTGAGTTTGCTGTGCTTGTGTCTGTCTGAAGGTTGTTGAGCTTGTGAGTCTCTGTTGTGTTTGATTTGTGAATTGTTGTGGTTGAGTGTAGTCTTGGTGTTTGTTTGTGTTATTGGTTTCTTGTCTTTTGAGTTGTTGTGTAGTCTCGATGTCGGTTGGTGTTTGTGTGTTAGAATTGTGGTGTATATATGTATATATGTAAAACGAAGTGGAATTTTTTAGTTGATAATAATTTCGTCCTCTTGTGGTTCCAGCCCACAAGAGGACGAAATTATAAACTAATTCCCCTTCGGTTTACATATTATGAAAATATATCATTCTGAGGTAGAGCGAATTGGATATTAAAGGACATTTGTAGCTCAATAACATTATATATATATATATTATATATATATATATATATATATATATATATATATATATATATATATATATATATACATATAATATATAATATATATATGTATGTATATATATATAATTACTGTGTGTTTTCTGGTGGATGGTTATTTGGGTGGCGGAAAGTTTGACTTGATAATATCTTACTTGGGTGTGATGGTTGAGGGGCAAAGGGTTTTAATTGCGTAGGGGTTTTCGTGATTATCGGTCTCATTTCTCCCGTTTACAATTGAATGGCTAATAATAGGTTACAATACATCAAGTAATTATTAGAATCGTGATTCACTTACCGATGTAAACTAACCATCAGACTGGTTTTCTCTCTCTCTCTCTCTCTCTCTCTCTCTCTCTCTCTCTCTCTCTCTCTCTCTCTCTTTGCATGTTGTAAATTTTAAAGACCTTCAATGCAATTGCAGTTTTGCAATTACGCGGACAAAGCAACACAGTATTTGCCATGAATACCGTAGTATAGTAATAATATATAGTTTCCGCACTTTAGTACTAGTATCGGTATTATACTAATAGTAATAAAATAAAACTACTGTCGATTATTACCGTGGCTTACTAAGACAACTTTCCAAACATCTTCCAAATAAGATAGGTTACCAAACACGAATATTCGTGTAAAGTGCTCAATCAGTCGTTCTGTGCATATGTTACGCTTTCGAAAATCATCTCTCTTTAGAAACTTTTTTTTTTTTTTCCATTTTATGTGTACAATGCATGTTATAGAAAGAAACTAATAATGATAATGGAGGAAAGAAGAGGGCAAGAAGGAGAGAAAGCGTAGGACAGATGGGTAGATAAGGTTTACCGGGAATACATTCTAGGAAGGGTGGGGAGGGGGGGGAGGGGGTGAATATTGTAAGGGGGAGGGCTCCGCGTCTTAGGAAAGGCAAGAAGTTGGTCTTTTTCCTAAGAGTAAACGGCTCAAGTGAGCACATCTTTCAATTCAGTGTTATAACTGTTCTCAGTTGCAAAAAGGACTTGAACATTTCCCTTGGATAGTTTTTATTTGACCAATAAAACTGATAATGTTTTAAACGTTCAGGACGAAATACCTTTCATGATATTTTCCTGCTTGTTGGATAGCAAAGACATTTTCAGGTTTGTGTTAGAGACTTTAAAAAATCCTCATATTAAGTGGGAGTCATTTGGTTTTTGTCAACCGCGAGCAACAATATACATTAGTTCGAGGTTATATATTTTCCTTGGAACTTTGTTCTAGAAAATGTTTTATCCAGAAAATTAAAAGCGGAAAAATACAGCCCCTTCAAGTACACTCATGGGATAGGCTACCCAAATTATTTATTTTTATCAGTATGAAGTTCAGGGGATACTATTTATCAGTAAGTTATCCCACGGATATGCTAGAAACTAGCATATCCGTGGG
Source organism: Macrobrachium nipponense (assembly GCF_015104395.2). Taxonomy (NCBI): domain Eukaryota; kingdom Metazoa; phylum Arthropoda; class Malacostraca; order Decapoda; family Palaemonidae; genus Macrobrachium; species Macrobrachium nipponense. The sequence goes on from NC_087202.1 coordinate 130,681,992, forward strand.
AAACAGCCAGAACCGCTATAACTTACTGATAAATAGTATCCTCTGAGTTTCGTACTGATAAAAATTATTATATCTGGATAGCCTATCCCATGAGTGTACTTCGAGGGGCTGTATTTTTCCATTTTTAATTTTCTATATCATGCATACCAAGCCTTGAGTATTTTTTTCATGGATACGTAGTGATTGATATATATATATATATATATAATATATATATATATATATATATATATATATATATATTATATATATATATATACATTACGTTTTCAGTTTTCGATGCATAACAAACGTATCCTAAAAAGGCTTGAATCCTTAAGCCTTGAAATTCAGCAAAACGAATCAGATCCTCCACTCCCAGAAAAATAAGATTAATATTATTATTATTATTCAGTAGATGAAACCTATTCAAATGGAGCAAGCCCACAGGGACCGTTGACTTGAAGTTCAAGCTCCCAAAGAATATTGCGTTCATTGGAAAGAAGTAGGAGTTAAGTATATCTTAGTTTTACCAGACCACTGAGCTGATTAACAGCTCTCCTAGGGCTGGGCCGAAGGATTAGATATTTTTACGTGGCTAGCAACGGGACCTACAGCTTATTGTGGGATCTGAACCACACTATATCGAAAAATTAATTTCTATCACCAGAAATAAATTCCACTGATTCCTCGTTGGCCGAGCCAGGATTCGAACTTCAGACCACCAGATTGGCAGCCGAGCGCGAAAACCACCCGTCCAGCGAGGAACTGGAAGTAGAAGATAAAGGGAATTACAGAAAGGACAGATCCCAGTTATTAAGAAAAAAAATATAAATAAATAAAAAACAAAAATGAATTAAAATTCAAGAATAGTAGTATTAGATTAGTAATGCATTCCATTTTCGCTTGAACTTCTAAAGACCCAAAGTCTGAAATAACATATATCTAGTTAATAACTTTTTTCATGCCTGCTCCGGGGATGTTATGGTGCGGGAAACAATGCAATATCCGAGATCCACATTGTCATGGAATATTGTGGAGGCGGAGACCTGCACACCAACATCAAACAGCAAAGGGCTTCGGGACAACACTTCCCTGAAAGACAAAGAAGTCATCGGGTGGTTTTTGGACGTCGTCAGGGCTGTTGAGGAAAGTCCCTTTTCATATCGTAGCTACGACACCTAGTTGCAACTCATTTCATTACTTTTACAGTACCTCCGTTCACATTCTCTTCCTTCCTTCTTATTTTCCACCTTCTTATAACAATTGATTCATAGTGCAACTGCGAGGCTTTATTGCCGTTACTCCTTTGCCACCTCTTACTCATTTTAAGCTCTGAATAACCTCATAGGTCATAGAGCTTGGCCTTCGGCCTAAATTCTGTATTTATATATATATATATATATATATATATATATATATATATATATATATATATATATATATATATATATATATATATTTATATATATACACACACACACATACGTATATATCAGTACTCTCCCAAGATTCTGATATTTATTTTTAATAATGACTTATGTAGACAAATGGAAGGCATGGCTATGGGGTCTCCTTTAGGTCCTACCTTTTCCAGTATCTTTATGTGCTCGCTGGAAGAGCGCTTTTTAGATGAGTGCCCTCTTTCCTTCCGCCCTTTATTTTATAAAAGATGGGTTGACGACACCTGAACCCTTTACGTATCACTCAAATGGCTTTCTGTTTTCCCTTGAAAGGAAAGTGAACGAATGTCTTCCGTTTTTAGATACAGAAGTCTTTCGTGAAAAAAACAGTTTAATACCTACCATTTTTAGGAAAAAGACATTTACAGGTTTGGGAACCAATTTTCATAGCTTTTGTTTTCATAATTTTAAATCTTACTCCATTTTCACTCTTGTATATAGAGCCGTCTCCCTTACGTCTAAGTGGCATGTCTTTCATAAAGAAATTACCTTTCTTTTAACATATTTTACCGATCACTGCTTTCCCACCAAGCTCGTCAACAGGATTATTTACAAGGTTCTTTATAATGTGTATTCACTAACGCCAATGAAGTAAATATTCCAAAGCTTCCTTTTTATGCCCGATTTCCATATTTGCACGATGAGTCCTTTAGTGCAGAAATTACAAATATCGTATACAAATACTTTGGTGCATTAAAGGTCAAATTTATTCCTGTTAATAAATATTCTTGTTCCAGATGTAGTCTGGGAACTTACGTGGGTTTCTTCTCAGAGGATGATGAAGCTTCGCATAGACTGCCACAAGGGAGTTAGTTTCCGTACTGGATGTTCACTATCAAATCCCGAGCAGTCCAGTATACGTGAACATAGTAAAAAAAAAAAATGTTTAGTTCCCATTAAGTATGATGATTTTATTATTATGGGTCATAACTCCAGCCCAAATGGATTGCTGATCCTCGAGTCTTGTCATCAAAAAGCTTGTTCCGCAGTAGAACCACCAGTCCACCTCCACTCCCTTATACCTTTTAGTCTATTGTTATTATATACATTCTTTAGTTTTTGTTACTCTTGCCGTGGTAGATCGACCCCCAGTGCTCCTCGAATATTTTTTTAACTTGGTGTTTTACTCATTTTTTAATTTGTTCTTCTATCTGAACTTTTCATTAGCATATGTGCTTTAAATTTCTTGTGTTTTGTCAATTGTTAGTGATTTATATTGGTCTTTATTTATTGTACAGACCCTGAGGATGCATTCAGCTGAACGCGAAACTCGTCGGAAACAATTTTAATTCTTCGCCATATTTGTTCCTGCTCCTGCTCCCTGTCCATTTCATCACTTTGGCTGACTCGCCTGCTTTCACTGTTCACACACACACACACACACTCATAAATAATATGCATGTTCTATTACAGCTCTGATATAGCTGTCTTCCCCTAGTCTCAATACTCACAAATTTAGCAATGTGTAAGCACCAGCCTTTTTCCCATCAGTATCTGCACTCGAAGGACGTCATCCACAAGGACATCAAACCCCTGAATATCCTGAAACACGAAGAGGCAACCATCAAACTTGGGGATTTCGAACTCGCCAAGATTCTCCGATCCAAGAAAGATAACCAGGCTTCTGTTGTAGGAACCGTCATTTATGAAACGAGTCGATTTCTGGTTTGAATGACGTAGTTTTTTGCTATTTTGGCTTATTTACGCGTCACTGAGTGGTTCTAGTACTGAACATAGCGCAAGCTCCTTGGGACGCTGTGTTTAGTACTAGCCCCTCGGGATCAAAGTGTTCTGCACCCATTTCTATATTGGGTGGTCAAAAAATTATATTAATAAATGATATCTTCGTGTGGCTGTCTGCTTGACATTTACCATACGGTGTTTAGTCGTGGCCACCGGCCCACCGGTTCAGTATTTGGCAGCAACTCTGTTTAAGTGACGCATAGATAAAATGCCAAAGTACCACCTGCAGTTTCTCTGTGGGGGGGTGGGGGGGTGGACGGTTGGGTCGAAACCTTTCCTACATAGCCTCTCCACCACCCACAGCCTGTCTAGTCTAGGGCAGCCCTAGAGATCTTGCATGAGGGTAGCCTATATTTATCCATAGTACAGGTGGTGTTCGAACGTTCTGACTAGGAAAATTAGAGAAGACGTTGATCGGTTATTGGCCTGAACTCGACATTTGACGATAGACTTTTAGTCACCCAAGAGTTTTGAATAAATAAATAAGGTATTTGCGTCATAGATGCAGATATCTAAGTATGCAGATGGGAAGTTTAGGAAGCAAGCGCAATACCCCGAAGATATTTCATTGCGGAGATAGATTTTCAGGAGCGCGAATAACACATAGGAATTTTGAAAGTACATGTGACGAAAGAAGGTTTAATGTGTTTTTTGGCTCTGAATATCGTACATATTTTCAATATTATAGAAGCGTGTACGTACACGGAATGCAAGGCGAGAGTAAACGTATAATAGATATATATAAATATATATATATATATATATATATATATATATATATATATCAGAAATCCAAGCGCTTTCGTCTTTACTCAGACATTGTCCTTGACAATGTCTGAGTAAAGACGAAAGCGCTTAGATTTCAGACTTATCATTTTCCTGTGGGATTCGCTTGTGTGTGTGTATATATATATATATATATATATATATATATATATATATATATTTATATATATATATATATATATATATATATATATATATATATATATATATATATATATAATCACCTTACTGTTTAATATGCAGCCACTGAATTGTTGGCAAAAATTATTTACATTAATGTTTGGCAAAAAGGAAATAGTTGTACCACAGCATAAAAAAACAGTTCGAGGATTACCTCCCTGGCTGGTGGTGGGGCTGAGGGAGTATTAGTGCACGGGTCAGTGCACCTCACTTGGTGTAATGTAGGCCCTTACTGCAGCCTCTTTCATTCCTTTCACTGCACCTCCGTTCATATTCTATTTCTCCCATCTGACTTACCACCCTCTCAATTGTTTCGTTGTCCAACTGCGAGGTTTTCCTCCTGTTACACCTTTAAAACCACCTTACTGTGAATTTGTCTTTCTACACTGAATGACATCGTAGTAGGTCTTGGCGCACAGCCTTTGGCCCAAATTCCATAATCTATTCTGTTGTAGCATTGATTACCTTTGATGATTTCACCCTCAGAGTCCAGAACTTCATCTAAGGTCGGTCTGTGATGCCAGAGGGGATATGTGGTCGCTGGGGTGCTTTCTCTATGAACTGTGCAAGTTAGAACCAGCCTTTAGGAATGCCTCCGAGATGCTGAGATTCATACAGAAGCGTGGAACTTAGTAAGTACTCAAACCCTTTGACAAAGTCCTTGACCACTCATCATTGAAACTCAGCCACTCCCATCTTGAAGGAGATGTACACTGTTGCTTGCTTCCTTTCCGTAAGGTGGGCGAGGGAAGACTTTCCTTTTGAAAATTGCACTGATCGGTGGAAAATCTAAGGTTGGTATTGCACTAACAACTGTGGTGTTATTATTACTCCGAAGATGAACCCTATTCATATGGAACAAGCCCAAAGGGGCCTTTGCCTTGAGATTCAAGCTTCTAAAAATATGGGGCTCATTAGGATGAAGTTGGAGGTACATAACATAAAGCAAAAACTGATCTCACACAGTAACCGGTTTAATTTTTATCTTTAATTTTTCTAACCTATGCAATGAGAATACATCTTTGTGACTTATCTGCACCTTCAGGCTGGGATGTATAATCAAGGTCTGGGAAGGAACTTGTTTTAACTATACTTACTTTGTTGTCTAATATGAAATGAAGCCCGGTTAAAGAAATCAACTGGAAAGGTTTCAACGAAGGCGCAGGTGTTATATTCACGATAACATTAAGCACAAACACAACACAAAGGTAGGTGGCCCATAGGGGTATTACTTAAATGTTCTTTGCAGCGCCCCTTCGGCCCCTAGCTGCAAGCGCTTTCATTCCTTCTGACTGTACCTCCTTTCATATTCTTACTTTCCGCCCTCTTTTAATATTGTCTCGTAGTGCAACTGCGAGGTTTTCCTCCTGTTACCCTTTTCAAACTTTTCTACCGTTTCCCCTCTCAGCGCTGAATGACCTCATAGATCCCAGAACTTGGCCTTTATCCACAGTTCCGTATTCCACATGAAACAGAAAAACTTGCAGTTTATAAATTCATGTGTAATTAAAGAGACCGCTGCCTAGCTCATACTCGGGCAAAACAAATGACCTCATCAACGCCGTCCT
>NC_087202.1:130688210-130703210 GCF_015104395.2 Macrobrachium nipponense
AGGACGGCGTTGATGAGGTCATTTGTTTTGCCCGAGTATGAGCTAGGCAGCGGTCTCTTTAATTACACATGAATTTATAAACTGCAAGTTTTTCTGTTTCATGTGGAATACGGAACTGTGGATAAGGGCCAATATTCCATGACAATGTGGATCTCGGATATTGCATTGTTTCCCGCACCATAACATTCCTGGAGCAGGCATGAAAAAACTTATTACCTAAAGATATGTTATTTCAGACTTGGGTCTTTAGAAGTTCAAGCGAAAATGGAATGCATTACTAATCTAACACTATTCTTCTTGAATTTTAATTCATTTTCGTTTTTTATTTATTTAAATTTTTTTTCATAATAACTGGGATCTGTCCTTTCTGTAATTCCCTTTATCACTGACTTCCTGTTCCTCGTTGGACGGGTGGTTTTCGCGCCCGGCTGCCAATCCGGTGGTCTGAAGTTCGAATCCTGGCTCGGCCAAAGAGGAATCAGTGGAATTTTATTTCTGGTGATAGAAATTCATTTTTCGATATAGTGTGGTTCAGATCCCACAATAAGCTGTAGGTCCCGTTGCTAGCCACGTAAAAATATCTAATCCTTCGGGCCAGCCCTAGGAGAGCTGTTAATCAGCTCAGTGGTCTGGTAAAACTAAGGTATACTTAACTCCTCCTACTTCTTCCTAATGAACGCAATATTCTTTGGGAGCTTGAATTTCAAGTCAACGGTCGCTGTGGGCTTGCTCCATTTGAATAGGTTTCATATATTGAATAGTTATTAATAATAATAATATTAATCTTATTTTTCTGGGAGTGGAGGATCTGATTCGTTTTGCTGAATTTCAAGGCTTAAGGATTCAAGCCTTTTTAGGATACGTTTGTTATGCATCGAAAACTGAAAACGTAATGTATACCTCTCTCTCTCTCTCTCTCTCTCTCTCTTCTCTCTCTCTCATCTATCCTCTCTCTCTATCTCTATATATATATATATAATATATATATATATATATATATATATATATATATATCTATATCATATCATATCTATATCTATATATATCTATATCTATATCTATATATATCATATATATAATATATATATATATATATATATATATATATCACTACGTATCCATGAAAAATACTCAAGGCTTGGTATGCATGATATAGAAAATTAAAAATTGAAAAATACAGCCCCTCCAAGTACACTCATGGGATAGGCTACCCAGATTATATGTTTTTATCAGTACGAAGCTCAGAGGATACTATTTATCAGTAAGTTATAACGGTTCAGGCTGTTTCCCACGGATATGCTAATTTCTAGCATTTCCGTGGGATAACTTACTGATAAATAGTATCCCCTGAAATTCATACTGATAAAAATAAATAATTTGGGTAGCCTATACCATGAGTGTACTTGAAGGGGCTGTATTTTTCCGCTTTTAATTTTCTGGATAAAACATTTTCCAGAACAAAGTTCCAACGAAAATATATAACCTCGAACTAATGTATATTGTTGCTCGCCGGTTGACAAAAACCAGATGACTCACTTAATATGAGGATTTTTTAAAGTTCTCTAACACAACCTGAAATTTTTTGCTATCCAACAAGCAGAAAATATATGAAAGGTATTTCTCCTAACGTTTAAAATGATCAGTTATGGAAAATAAAACTATCCAAGGGAAATGTTCAAGCCCTTTTGGCAACTGAGAACAGTTATGACGCTGAATTGAAAGATGTGCTCACTTGAGCCGTTTCGTTTACTCTTAGGAAAAAGACCAACTTCTTCTTGCCTTTCCTCAGACGCGGACCCCTCCCCATTACTATATCCAACCCGCCCCCTACCCTTCCTAGTATGTATTACCGGTAAACCTTCTACCCATCTGTCCTACGCTTCTCTCCTTCTTGCCCTCTTCTTTCCTCCATTATCATTATTAGTTTCTTTCTATAACATGCATTCTACAAATAAAAAAAAAAAAAAAAAAGTTTCTAAAGACAGATGATTTTCGAAAGCGTAACATATGCACAGAACGACTTTACACGAATATTCGTGTTTGGTAATCTGTCTTATTTGGAAGGTTTAAGATGTTTGGAAAGTTGTCTTAGTAAGCCACGGTAATAATCGACAGTACTTTTATTTTATTACTAATAGTATAATACCGATACTAGTACTAAGTGCGGAAACTATATAGTACTACTATACTACGGTATTCATGGCAAATACTGTGTTGCTTTGTCCGCGTAATTGCAACACTGCAATTGCATTGAAGGTCTTTCAAATTTACAACATGCAAAGAGAGAAAAAAAACCAGTCTGATGGTTAGTTTACATCGGTAAGAGAATCACGAGTCTAAATAATTATTTGATGTATTGTAACCTATTATTAGAAATGAGACCGATAATCACAAAAACCCCTACGCAATAAACCCTTGCCCCTCACACCCAAGTAAGATATTATCAAGTCAAACTTTCCGCCCACCCAAATAACCATCCACCAGAAAACACACAGTAATTTTTATATATATATATATATATATATATATATATATATATATATATATATATATATATATATATATATATATATTATTTGTTGAACTACAAATGTCCTTTAATATCCAATTCGCTCTACCTCAGAATTAATATATTTTCATAATATGTAAACCGAAGGGGAATTTAGTTTATAATAATTTCGTCCTCTTGTGGGCTGGAACCACAAGAGGACGAAATTATTATCAACTAATAAATTCCCCTTCGGTTTACATATATACATATATACACCACAATTCTAACACACAAAACACCAACCAACATCGAGACTACACAACAACTCAACAGACAAGAAACCTATTAATAACACAAACAAACACGAAGACTACACTTAACCACAACAATTCACAAATTAAACACAACAGAGACTCACAAGCTCAACAACGTTCAGACAGACACAAGCACAGCAAACTCAATTCCACAACATCAAAACAATCTAGGAAACACAACAGCAACTCACTACCCCTGTCCAAAAAATTGCTTCACTTGACTGATTGCCAAATAGTGTGTGATCACTTCTCACTCCCTCAAGGCTCCGCGACCAAATCCACAGACGAACCCAACCGCCTGCCAACAAGCAATTCACTCACTAACTACCCATACGAACACAAACACCCTAACGCGACAACAACCAGCCACTCTCTCTCTCTCTCTCTCTCTCTCTCTCTCTCTCTTCTCTCTTACAAGCGACCCTTGAGAACGATGTCAAATGCAACTACTACATCACTCCTCCACATAGAAACAAAGATTTGCCAGCATGCCAGATGGTAGTGAGGCCCATTTCTGCTTGGCATGCTAATAACAATGAATATACATAAATATAAATACTAGAAATAAATGTAACTATAGATTAAGACAATTATTAAAAAAAATTATATCATCATCATACAGATATTAATTTGCTTTAAAAATTAAGTATTGGCCAGGATAGGTAAAATGACATTTAAGCAAGTCAGACAACCCATTAAACAGGTGTAGTGGAAGATACGCTATACCGACGTCACTAATAGTACACATTACCACTTTTGCGTATGGTTGGGTGGCTAAGCATAACTTTAACCTCATTTTATCAAGTAAAACATTAATGAAACATATGGCGATGCACAGTACTTCTGATAATTAGGACGACGTTTGAAGCACTTAGTGGTTTAGTGGCTTGGAAATCCCTCAGTCGGTTTAAAAGTTGTTTAAGAAAAACACTCCGTCATGGCCTCTGGAATGCATAGAAGATACAACTAGCAGGTGGGTTTTAACACAACTGCTGTAAATGATCTGCCCCCAATATTATTATTTCAGGAAAAGCCTACGAGACGGTCCAGTGAGATCGCAAATACCCTCAAGAGCTAAGAGGAAACAAAAAATGTCAGCAAAAGTCTTACTTTAATTCTAGGAACATTCACATGAAAGCGATTTTTACTACCAGCCTTATTATTATTATTATTATTATTATTATTATTATTATATTATTATTATTATTATTATTATTATTATTCAGAAGATAAACACTATCTATATTATTGAAGAAGCCCACTGGGGAAACTGACTTGAAATTCAACCTTCCAAAGAATTTGGTGCTTATCCGTAAGAGTTAAAAGAAGGCAAAGGGAAATACAGCAACCCGTTAGAAAAAGATAAATCGATAAATTAATAAAATAAACAATTGTTAGGAGAGGATGGCAAGTAAGATGGAAGAAAGACCATTTGAACGTAGGTACAGTCAAAGGTACGAAAGGGGTCGCAGCTAAGGGCCGAAGGATCATTGCAAAGAATAATGTGTCATGCCGATTGTGACATCTCCAATGATTTCAGGATTAGTAATAATTTAGTGTAGGTTCTAGCGGAGTGGGCCGAAAATAAAGTAAACAAACAAGGAAACAACTTAACATGTAAACAAGCAAAGCAAACAAGCAAAGGTTCCTTACTAAACAAGTGACGATGTTTGGATGCTGAAAATGTTCGAGCAATTTCCCCTCCTTGATTGCGTCATCAACGATTTTCTGGGGAATTCCTCCGAACTTCACCTGAAAGGAGGATAAAAACATCTTGTACCAAATAGCTTCTCTCTCTCTCTCTCTCTCTCTCTCTCGGAGAAGAATGACGTCAGCGCCTCGCACTGAAGAGCAACCGTTTCATTCTTTATATTACGTTCATTTATTTTATAAATATTGAAAGGAGGATCACTAAACAACGCTATGGCAGATGGCGTAAGGATTACAAGCTGTAGAGTATTTGCAATTATTATTTCCAGGCTTGATTCTGGTAACCATGAGTGCATGCGCGCGTGGGAACTTAAATATATATATATATATATATATATATATATATATATATATATATATATATATATATATATTGAGAGAGAGAGAGAGAGAGGGGGGGGGGGGGGGGGGGGAGAGTGGCAGGTACGCGTGTCTGTGGAGAGAGTGGGGCACGTGTGTGTGGTAGTAGTAGAGTACTGAGAGAGTGTCTATGCAGAGTGTCTCCGGAGAGAGAGAGAGAGAGAGAGTGGCAGGTGTGTGTGTAGTAGTAGTATATCAGTCTATGCAGATGTGTCTGTGGAGAGAGATGGATAGAGAGAGAGAGAGATTGCGTGTGTCAGAGAGAGAGAGAGAGAGTCCGTGCTGGTATGTGTGTCTATCAGAGAGAAAATATTTGCAAATGTATGTGGAGAGAGAGAGAGAGAGAGAGAGAGAGAGAGAGAGAGAGATGTGTGTGTGTGTGTCTGTGGAGAGAGAGAGAGAGAGAGAGATGATGTGTGTGTGTGTCGTGTGAGAGAGAGAGAGAGATGAGAGAGATGTGTGTGTGTGTGTGTCTGTGGAGAGAGAGAGAAGAGAGATGTGTGTGTGTGTGTCTGTGGAGAGAGAGAGAGAGAGAGATGTGTGTGTGTGTGTCTGTGGAGAGAGAGAGAGAGAGAGAGATGTGTGTGTGTGTGTCTGTGGAGAGAGAGAGAGTATGTGTGTGTGTGTGTCTGTGGAGGAGAGAGAGAGAGAGGAGAGAGAGATGATGTGTGTGTTGTCCTGTGGAGAGAGAGAGAGAGAGAGATGTGTGTGTATGTGTCTGTGGAGAGAGAGTTCAAATTACCATTGCAAATAACCAACACTTTTTTTTTAAGTCCCATTTGCTCTTCGGTCGTTAAGAGCCAGTGATCATAACAGCGCTTCATCTTGTACAAAATCCTTTCAAGAAAATAGTGAAGTTATCTTAACGTCATGAAGCGCTCAGATAGACCTACGTCATTTTAACTTAAAAACTATAGTCTTCATTCACACTTAATTAAAACCTGGGCACTTCTTGTTGACAACAAGCTTTTGAAACCCATTTCAATCCTTGACAAAGGCATAACGTTAAAATGCTCGTTTGGTATCAAGCTCAATTGTAGTCCTAGATTCATTTACAAATCAAATTCTGTAACATATAAATAATGTAACTGAATCGAGTGAAATGGGAAACTCCCGTAATAATAATAATAATAATAATAATAATAATAATAATAATAATAATAATAATAATAATAATAATAATAATAATAATAATAATAATAATATGTTTTGTTAAAGATGATGGCAGCATCAGTGGAATTGATTTTATATATGGTCTTTTCAATTCTTCTTATTATTCTCTTCTCATCAGGGCTGATATTCGCTAATAGCTGGCCGATGTTCATATTTTTTTGGTTAAGGAAATGTCTTATAGAAATACTAATTTATTGATAAGACGACAGAAGTGCGTATGGTCGCCGTAGAGTTTACAAATTCCAACGTTTCCAACCGTATCATCGGTTCATTTTCAAGGAAAAGTGAGCGTGAACTGATTAGAATGGGTTGTTGTTGTTGTTATATAAAGCCAACACTTCTTGTTGGCACGGGCCTTTCCCTTGTTTCGGCCCGCGTAGGTCATCTGAAAAGATTCTTTAGAAAAAACTAGATGGCTGAAGTAAGCTCCAGGGTCTCATGCAAGGAGAGTGTGATCCTAGAAACGGCACACATAGTAAGAAAAGTGATGGACTCCTAAGGAGGCAGGATGCAACCCGGAACCCCACACTATAAATACCACCCAGTCGAATTGGAGGACTGTGATAGAGCAAAAAAAAAAAAAAAATAATAATAAAAATAATAATAATAATCATAATAATAATACTAATAAATATAATAATAATAGCTATTTCATAGAGCTAAAACAGTGACGAATTATACTTATTATATAAGTATGCCATTTTACACTCTACAATACTTTCACAAGCAATACTGTGTATGGAATAGAAAACAGTAGAATTTTCGGCCAAAGGACAAGCGTTGGGACTTATGAGGTCATTCAGCGATGAAACGAAATTTGACAGCAAAGAGTTCGTAAGTTGTAACAGGAGGAAATAATGTTAAGAGATGGTGGACAGTAAGATGAAAGACAATATGGAGGGAGGTGCGGTAAAACGAACGAAAGAGGTTGCATCTAGGGGCCGAAGGGACGCTGTAAGGAATCTTAAGTAATGCCTACAGTGCACCACATAAGGGGCACTGACGTCACTGCCACCACTGCGGGATCCGGCTTATAGAGAAATTGACCATAAAGAGCCATGACCAACAATGTGGCATCAAAGTTGGTCAACTTTGCCTTTTCCCTTTGCTAAATTTAACAATCAAAAGTTGTTTACTTCCAATTAAAAGGAAAATTTGTAATCCGAAGGAGACAAAAAAATTAATTGGATTTCATAGTCACTTATTCGTATTAAATTGATGTTTTTGAAGGCGACGATCCGGTGGCTAAATCATTAACTGATTTGCGGCGTCATTTGTGCTTTGGGTGAATTACCTAAAAAGTGAAATAAAAAAAAACCTCTTTCACACATTTCGACTATGCACAAGTTTCTGGACCGTAAATGAAGCTGAGACATTTGGGGAAATGAAACCGAACTCGGTCTAAGAGTCTCTCTGCGTCTGGGTATGCAACGGAGTTCGTGAATTTATGGAGATTTCGCCATTTAAATGTAATGAATAGAGTTAGACTTAAAGTAGCAACAAATTCAGAGCTAACATAGAACTATGAATCCAATGATATATCAGTTAGGATATAGTGTTTCCACTGCACGCTCAATTCCACAAGTAAACGAAATATGTTCAAAATTAGCGGAAGAAAGATCGATTAAAGCTATGTGTGTGTTTGTCAAGAGAGAGAGAGAGAGAGAGAGAGAGAGAGAGAGAGAGAGAGAGAGAAAAGGTACTTTGAGTTGTCGGAAAATTTCGTAAAAGTTCGATAAGAAATCTCCTTTTGCATAGTAACTGGGGAGGCTTAACAGGCAAAGAAGATATTCAATGTATTACGGTTCCTAAGTACAAGGTCATTTAAAAGGAATTGTGGTTTGCATAGAAATGGATCAAAGAATTTCCCACGTCATCTTAAACTAAGACATTCCTCCAAACTTTACGTGACACATCCTTAAAGGCGTCCAAGAATTTGCCTTTTAAAAATCTTGAGGCTACATTAAGTGATGAAAAATAGCCGAGGGTTCGGATGGAAATAATTAGTTCACGGAAAAGGATTCAGATTCATTCTGGCGTAATTTCTTCCCTGAAATGGCAGATGGGAACTAACTATGAAGCAATAGATACCTTTAAATTTAGTGTAAGTACGGAAATAATCCAGGTCATTGGCCACAGGGGAAATGATTAAATATATAAAAAATATATAAAATAAAATTAAATATATAAATAAATAAATATATAAAAGAATAAATAAAATAAAGAAATGATTAATAAATAAACAATTATTAAATAAATAAATAAGTAAATAATAATTAAATAAATAAATAAATAAAAAAAAGCTAATAAATCAAATAAATATCAAATAAACTAAAATAAATGAATAATAAAATAAATAAACTTAGTAAATTAAATTAATTAAAAAAGAAAATAAATGTCTTAAAATTAATAAAAAATAAATAAAGCTAAATAAATAAATAAAAAATTAAAATAAATAAATAAATAAATAATAATTAAATAAATTATTAATAATAAAAAAATAAATAAAAATAAATAATAAAGATAAAAATAAATAAATAAATAAATAAATAAATAAAATTCATTAATTAATAAAAAAAAAATAAATAAAACTAGATAAATAAAAATAAATAAATAAATAAATAAATAAATAAATAAATAAAATTTTATTAATAATAAAAAATAAAATAAAAACTAAATAAATAAATAAATAAATAATAAATAATAAAATAAATAAATAAATATAAATATAAAAATAAAAAAACATATATATAAAATTAAAAATATAAATAAATAAATAAATAAATAAAGATAAGCCATATATATTCTGAACACTTCCGGGTTCGATGAAATCAACCCAAGGTCCAAATAAATTCGTAGAATTTCTACGGAAAGTAAATCTAATTAAAAGTTCCCGTCCGCCTTTCTGCCATTGGCTCACCAGTAAAATCTCATGTTTGCAAGACGCAAATCTGAATCAGTTCTACTCACCACTTCACGGCACATTTTCTCCCTCTCCTGTTGGACATCTTGGACCTGGAATAAAAAAAAATAAAATAATAAATAAAAGAAAAATGGCAAGGGCAGCCAACAGTAAAATCGATAGCTCTCCAGCCAGTCAAAGAATAGTTTTAAACATCTGAAATAGCTCGGTTGCAAGATCAATGAACAGAGACCTGCTTTCTGATAGGACAAAAGATAAGAAACGGTAAAGCTTTATTTTTGCTTGAATACACAGATGTAAAACATGATTTTCACATACGCTCTTTTTTTCTTTTTTTTTTTTTTTTGGTGGGGTGGGAACGGGGTGATTTCTGACGGAAATAATGTTCAAAAGCGCAAATCACATCAAAGCAATCATTAAATTTTAATGTTTAAAAACGTTTGCTTTATAAGTCGCCTAGATTGTTACTATACCAGACTTGAAAATATAAAAGCAATGGTGCACTTACAGCGTAATAAATATATATATATATATATATATATATATATATATATATATATATATATATATATATATGATATATATATATATATATATATATATATATATATATATATATATATATATATATATATATATATATATATATCCTATGTCCAACTATCTTCCGAAACACTTTCTGTCCCGTTTCCAATCAACATTCAAACGGATGACTTATGGATCATGAGAAACTAGTTACAAATTTTATCAGGTCATTAAAATTTGATACGAAACTAAAGACTTTAGGCAGATTATCTCTATTCGTGTCCATTTCCTTACCACAGAAAACAATGATAAACATATATATTGCTATCGTTTAAAAGACAGGCATACCGTGAACTGCACTAACATTATCTAAACCCATAAAACTTCTTCAAAGTTGTTGATAACACTAAGAGAAATAAGAGAGATTAAATAGCACGCTTTTTGTAATGTACTGGCAGCAACCGTAAGATTATATATCAGGTGACTAGTCATCAAGAGAAGTGACATTTTTCATTTTATTTATTTACTTTAGAAGCACTTTTGTTCCCTAACAGCATCCACTGTAATAGGTTAATTAGAACGGGTATATATTCTTCAACTTATAATTATGTAAACATGATACAAGATATTATAATGAACCAATCACCAGAAGTAAAAGTATACAGGTTGTCTGTTACACATCCAAGTCATATGGGTAACATTTTCCACATGTTTTGCAGGATTAATCTTAATCGTGTAGTTATAACTATAACTGTTAGGTTCTTTTGTGCTTCCCAAAGAACACTAGGTTTGGTTGTGTGTTATCAACAGATAGGAAAAAAATTTACTATAGTTTAGTGAGAAACAATGCCATGGTAAATGTCCTCTTATAACATAGTTAACCATCCAAAATAGATGGTAAATATATTTACCTTCCCTGCTTTCTTGCTAAAATGGGCATGCAGGACTTATTTCGGGAAAAGAGGATTAAAGCACGTAGTGCTTAATCCTCGGGGAGCTCCGTAAAAAACAAACTGCAATCCCTTATAACTGGGGATTAATGAAGGCTTCGCTAATACACGGGTTTATATATATATATATATATATATATATATATATATATATATATATATATATATGTGTGTGTGTGGTGTGTGTGTTGTGTGTGCGTGTGTGTGTGTGTGTGTGTGTGTGTGTGTGTAAATTCCCCTTTGGCTAACATATATGCAAATATATTATTTCCGAGGTAGAGCGAATTAGATATTAAAGGACACTTGTAGGTTAAACGCGTATATATGAATAAACGGTGATGTGATATGACTCATATATATATTTATATATATATATATATATATATATATATATATATATATATATATATATATATATGATATACATAAATATATGTTTGTATTGTATACAAAGCATCCTAAGGAGTGAAGCAAGAAGAAGATCTAAATTGTGGGAAAGAAGGGAAAATGAGGCCTTTGTCTCCTAAAGGACTTAATCTCTGTATTGGCAAGATTCTGTCATTATTATTATATTTATTGCCTGATATTTTACTTCTTCATTATTACTGTGGGAATGCTATCAAGTTAAAGTTATTCTATATTTCTCACCAATATCATTACTGATATTATCAGTATCACGATTACTATGTTTTATGCTACCTCAGCTATTTTGTGGATAAGTGCCGATTATTAATTTTTTTTGTTTTTTATCATGTAATCTAGATTGTGTATATTACTGTCTGTATTGTATATTCCATGTATATGGCCCTGAGCTGAAATGAAGGATATCATTATCATTATTATTATTTTTTTTTTTTTTTTTTTTTTTTTTTTTTTTTTTTTTTTTTTGCTTTACACAGTCCTCCAATTCGACTGGGTGGCATTTATAGTGTGGGGTTCCGGGTATGCATCCTGCCTCCTTGGAGTCCATCACTTTTCTTACTATGTGCGCCGTTTCTAGGATCACACTCTTCTGCATGAGTCCTAGAGCTACTTCAGCCTCTATTTTTTCCAGATTCTTTTTCAGGGATCTTGGGATCGTGCCTAGTGTTCCTATGATTATGAGTACAATTTCCAATGGCATATCCCATATCCTTCTTATTTCTATTTTCAGGTCTTGATACTTATCCATTTTTACCCTTTCTTTCTCTTCAACTATGGTGTCCCATGGTATTGCGACATCAATGAGTGATATTTTCTTCTTGATTTTGTCAATCAACGTCACGTCTAGTCTGTTTGTACGTATCACCCTATCTGTTCTGATACCATAGTCCCAGAGAATCTTTGCCTGATCGTTTTCTATCACTCCTTTAGGTTGGTGCTCGTACCACTTATTGCTGCAAGGTAGCTGATGTTTCTTGCACAGGCTCCAGTGGAGGGCTTTTCTAACTGAATCATGCCTCTTTTTGTACTGGTTCTGTGCAAGTGCCGGACATTCGCTTGCTATGTGATTTATGGTCTCATTTTTCGTATTGCACTTCCTACATATGGGAGAGATGTTATTTCCATCTATCGTTCTTTGAACATATCTGGTTCTTAGGGCCTGATCTTGTGCCGCTGTTATCATTCCTTCAGTTTCCTTCTTGAGCTCTCCCCTCTGTAACCATTGCCATGTGTCATCGCTGGCCAGTTCTTTAGTCTGTCTCATGTATTGTCCGTGCATTGGTTTGTTGTGCCATTCCGCTGTTCTGTTTGTCATTCTCCTGTCTCTGTATATTTCTGGGTCTTCGTCTACTTTTATCAGTCCTTCTTCCCATGCACTCTTGAGCCCTTCGTCTTCACTGGTTTTCAGATGTTGCCCCAGTGCTCTGTTCTCTATGTTGACGCAGTCCTCTATGCTTAAAGTCCTCTCCCTCCTTCCTTTCGTGTTTATGTATAGTCTGTCCCGTATTTGCTCTTGGGTGGTAGTGCTTTGTGTATTGTCATATGTTTCCTAGTTTTCTGGTCTATGTTGAGGAGTTCTGCCTTCGTCCATTCCACTATTCCTGCGCTGTATCTGATTACTGGCACTGCCCATGTGTTTATGGCTTTTATCATATTTCCGCCATTGAGTTTTGACTTGAGTATCGCCTTGAGTCTCTGCATATATTCTTTCCTGATCGTGTCCTTCATCTCTTGGTGTTTTATATCCCCTCATTCCATTATTCCCAGGTATTTGTATCCCGTCTCATCTATGTGTTTTTTGATGTTGCTCCATCTGGTAGCTTTATCCCTTCAGTCCTTGTTACTTTGCCCTTTTGTATGTTGACTAAGGCGCATTTTTCTATTCCAAACTCCGTCCTGATGTCCCCAGATACAATCCTTACAGTCTGGATTAGGGTATCTATTTCCTTGATGCTCTTACCAAACAGCTTGATGTCGTCAATGAACATCAGATGGTTAATTCTGTTGCCTCTTTTCTTGAGTTGGTACCCGGCATCCATCTTCTGTAGTACTTTTGTCATGGGAATCATGGCTACTACGAGGAGTAGTGGGGACAGTGAGTCGCCCTGGAAGATCCCTCTCCTGATATTAACCTCTGCTAGTCTTATTCCAGAGCTTGTAAGTATTGTATTCCAGTTGCGCATTGTATTTTTGAGGAAGCTGATGGTGTTTTCCTCTGCCCCATATATTTTCAGGCATTCTATTAGCCATGTGTGTGGTATCATGTCGAAGGCTTTCTTATGGTCTATCCATGCCATGATTAGGTTTTGGTTGTTTTCCTTTCTCTACTGTTCTTCATTACCATTTTGTCTATCAGGAGCTGGTCTTTTGTTCCCCTACACTTCCTTCTGCAGCCTTTCTGTTGGTGGGGGATGGTGTTTGTATCCTCTAGGTAGTTGTATAGCCTTTCGCTGATGATACCTGTTAGTAACTTCCAACATTATTGGTATGCAGGTGATAGGCCTGTAGTTACTGGCTATTTATTTCCCTTACTCTTGTCTTTCTGGACTAAGGATGTTTTTCCAGTGGTCATCCATTTGGGCGCATGGTGATTTGTGATACAATGCTGGAGTTGTTCGGCTATTCTTGTGTGTAGGGCCTTGAAGTTTTTGAGCCAGTATCCATGGACTTCATCGGGACCTGGGGCTTTCCATTATTATTCTTATTATTATTTTTTTTTTTTTTTTTTTTTTGCTCTATCACAGTCCTCCAATTCGACTGGGTGGTATTTATAGTGTGGGGTTCCGGGTTGCATCCTGCCTCCTTAGGAGTCCATCACTTTTCTTACTATGTGTGCCGTTTCTAGGATCACACTCTTCTGCATGAGGCCCGGAGCTACTTCAGCCTCTAGTTTTTCTAGGATTCCTTTTCAGGGATCTTGGATCGTGCCTAGCGCTCCTATGATTATGGGTACGATTTCCACTGGCATATCCCTATCCTTCTTATTTCTATTTTCAGATCTTGATACTTATCCATTTTTTCCCTCTCTTTCTCTTCAACTCTGGTGTCCATGGTATTGCGACATCAATGAGTGATACTTTCTTCTTGACTTTGTCAATCAACGTTACGTCTGGTCTGTTTGCACGTATCACCCTATCCGTCCTGATACCATAGTCCCAGAGGATCTTTGCCTGATCGTTTTCTATCACTACCTCAGGTTGGTGCTCGTAACACTTATTACCTGGCAACGGTAGCTGATGTTTCTTGCACAGGCTCCAGTGGAGGGGGGGGCTTTTGCCACAGAATCATGCCTCTTTTTGTACTGGTTCTGTGCAAGTGCCGGGCATTCGCGTTGCTATGTGTTTATGCTATGTTTATGCTATTATTATTATTTTATTATTATTATTATTATTATTATTATATTATTATTATTATTATTATATTATTATTATTATGTATGTGCATATATAATTCCAATTCTAAATATGAGAGGAAGCGAGAAATACTTTTATGTCTTGTTATAGAGACGTGCAACGGGCTCCCTCACCTCACGAGCAGCAGTTAACAGATCCTTCAAACTATGTACTACTTACTTTGATCCGGTTTCAATCTTCTTCTTTTGGGATCTAAGAATCTGCTGTTCCAGTCCTTCCAGTGCTCTCTAGTTCGGCTTCTAAATAGCAATTCCTCTACATTAACACCTTTTCCAGGAATCAAGGACCATTTGCCTTTCTATCAGGTGTTTAGTTTTCGGTCACATCTTGCTCATATTCCAGCGTTTGTGATTTCTTGTCGACTTCGCGTTCCGAACAGAATAAACACAAATGAACTTCAAAGACTAATCATTGGTTTCGCTTTTTTGAATTGGGCATTGATGGGCATTTTGAATTTTCTTGAAATTTACAGTATCTCTTAATAAAGCATCTTTGCCTTGCGGATTTATTCGAAGTTTTTCGACTCTTATTGTTATCCAATCGGCAGAGACGTCAATGTTCTTAATAATTGTTATAAAGATGTTATCATAAAGGATTCATGACGCAATAGATATAAAACTGCAGATTCTACAGATAGTATAGAGAAGGCGGGTGATCAGGGAACGCCACGAGGCCAATCTACCAACAAATAGACAACTCTCTTCATCAGAGGTATATA
>NC_087202.1:130708210-130728210 GCF_015104395.2 Macrobrachium nipponense
ACCAATTTGCAGCCCTCTAGCCTCAGTAGTTTTCAAGATCTGAGGGTGGACAGAAGAAGTGCGGACGGACAGACATAGCCTTAGTGTTTTCTTCTACTGAAAACTAAAACCTACGTTGATATAAATAAATTCCTGTTATCATAAACTAACTTGAAAGATGAGGAATGTGCCCCTAAACTCTCTGCTCCAGTTTCAAAAGTCTCCCAAATTAAAAGGAAATATAAAATCGTTTGTGGTTCATGATAGAACGCGAGACTTTCATTTGGTTGGCTTCCTACTAATTAATCTGGGTAAAAATATATGACTATGTTCAAAGCTCTGAGGCGTATGATGGGAAAATTATAATCTGGGGGTGGAAAATAGGTGAGGAGAGAGAGAGAGAGAGAGAGAGAGAGAGAGAGAGAGAGAGAGAGAGAGAGCTTTTTCAATTGACTTTTCAAAGGAGGTAGAAAATTCTAACATAGCTGCAAAGTTTGATACCCTATTAACCATAAGAAAAACTGGGTGTCTTTCTTTAGCTTTATCCCCCTCTCTCTCTCTCTCTCTCTCTCTCTCTCTCTCTCTCTCTCTCTCTCTCTCACAGATATATATATATATATATATATATATATATATATATATATATATATATATATATATATATCTGTGTGTGTGTTATGTATCTACATTAATGGAATGTAACCAATAGAACGTATCTTCAATTCCTCTGAAATGTTTAATCCAATACGAACGTTTTTTTCATGCGTTTCGTATTGGAATAAATCCGATATATATATATATATATATATATATATATATATATATATATATATATATATATTATATATATATATATATATAATATATATACTCATCCAGATCAAGGACAGGAATTAAACAGAAGCAGAAGACACAGTATCCATTTATTCCAGATTCCAAGCTTTCGTGATTCATAATCACATCATCAGGGATACTACAACAAAATAAAATACAATATACCAATATAAAATTAATTTTATATTGATATATCAATTTTAAACTGAACTCTATCTACACTCTTATACATCGTGCATTATCTTTAACATCGGACTGGAACCTCTTTCACAAAGAAATTGTCTTCTTACAACAATACTTTACCAATAATTGTTTCCCTATCCATGTTTTTCACACGATTCTCAAAAAACTTCTAAATAGAAAATTCTCCAATAGGCCAAAGTGTTTTGACGTTCCTAAACTCCATTCTATGCAACATTTTCCTTTCTTATATGAGGATAAATTTCGAAGGGATTTCTTGAAACCGTCCAAAAATACATTGGGGCCATCAATCTAAAATTAATACCCAAGAACCCTAAAAAATATTGGCTCTCTTTTCAGATTCAAGGATCGGCTACCGCCTTTGATGTCGTCTGGTGTTGTCTACGAGTACAACTGTCCTAAATGTAATTTGGGAAAATATATTGGATCCACCAGGCGGCTTCTCAGGGTGAGGGCCGATTCCCATAGAGGAATAAGTTATAGAACCGGATGTCGATTGACTAATCCAGAATCCTCTAATATACGTAGCCATACAATTGAAATGCAATACCGAAATCATCTATGAAGATTTTAAGATCATTGGTTATACAAACAACCCACAAGAACTACTTATCCTTGAAACTTAAATATTGAACAACGAGTTCCTTCTCTGAACTGCCAAACAACCGCTGTTCCCTTGTATCTTTCGTAACTCTTTGCCTTTCTCAAAAAATTTATGTATGTTTTGATCTTAGTACGTCTTCATCCTCTGTAATGGTAGGTTAACCTTCAGTATTTTATTCATTTATTATTAGTAATTTTTTTAAGTGTGACTGTATTTAAGTATGTGTTCTGAATTTTACTATTTTGTTTCCAAGTGCGTCTTTGTTCACGTGTGTTGTCTGCTCTTAACAATTTTATTTTTTATTTTATTTTTTATTCTTTTTTAGTACAGTTTCCTTCGTCCGCTTTTAAAATTAAAGTCTTGTATATAGCTCTTTTAATTTTATATTGATATATTGTATTTTTATTGTTGTAGATATCCCTGATGATGTGATTATGAATCACGAAAGCTTGGAATAAATGGATACTGTGTCTTCTGCTTCTGAATCCCTGCCCTTGATCTGGATGAGAATGTGATGTGCGCTGAGTTCGCCCTTACTCCTTATTATATATATATATATATATATATATATATATATAGTATATATATATATATATATCATATATATATATCTATATACTATATATATATATATGATATATACATCGAGCTACAATGTCCTTTAATATCTAATTCGCTCTACCTCGAATTAATATATTTTCATATATGCTTAACCGAAGGGGAATTTTTTCTCGATAATAGATTTGCCTGGTCCCTGGGCGCGGACCCAAGAAGACATTCAATCCAGGAACGTCAGTAAAAGCTTCACTGACGTTCCTGGATTTGAATGTCTTCTTGGGTTCGTGCCAGGACCAGGCAAATCTATTACCGAGAAAAATTCCCCTTCGGTTAAGCATATATGAAAATATATAAATCCGAGGTAGAGCGAATTAGAAATTAAAGACATTGTAGCTCGATGTATGTATATGAATCACGGTAATGTGATATGACACACACACACACACACATATATAAAATTTATATATATATATATATATATATATATATATATATATATACATACATACATACATACATACATAAATATGCATATGCATGTGTGTGTTTGCACGTTTTTTTATAATTCACTTTACTTTTCCTGTACGTAAAAATTCACATAAAAATCCAAATAGTCTATCTGTGGCACATTTTCTTTACGGCAGCTATAGAAATCTCAGTTGCAAGGTACCTTCAGGTCATCTTTTGGACTGTTTTTATTGCTTTTTTGTTTTGTTTTTTTCGAACCTTCAACGATAGAGTGGGGCTATTCAGCTTCGGAATAACATTGAAGTCATCTATATTTCATAAAAATTGTCCTGCAAACCAAATGAATACGACTCTAAAGAAGGATCAGTAAAAATCAGTTTGAAGAATCAAGGAAAGAGAGGTGGCTGGAGGTGAAACCCGACTCGTTCAATAAATTTGTGGCGGAAGTTTCTTGGAGTTTTTGTCATAAATCCCCTTTTTCGTCACTAATCATGAGGATTTTCTTATATAAATTAATATAGACTGATCGATAATAGCTTAATATATCTGGGTATCCAGGTATACTTATCAAAAGACCGATGAAAATCAGCTCAAACAAAATAGACAAACAACTATTGTTAATCATGCTCTGACTATCCAAGGCTATTCTTACGTAAAAATATATTTTTTATTAAGTATGGAGTTAAATTATATTAACCTCGGTTATTTACACATTCATATAATTATGAAGCTTGTTCCTAACTTATTCTTACCAAGTAAGAAGAATGCGAACACATCAAGAACAGAAACTAGAAACTGCGACACAATGATCAGCTGCCGCATCTTGCAACCATCTCTTGTCTTCTTCCCTAAGGTCAAACGACTAACGTGATTGCTTGAAGCCCAGAAGAAGTTAATCGCAAGGTGAGATATGATGTTGAGGGCATTGTTTTGATCGAGTCTGTCTGGATGAGAAAGTAAAATTTTCGACTCTCAGGTCCCAAGGTGACCAGTAACACCCGGGGCAACAGTTTTTAAAGAGACGGTTAACGACTTTTCATTTTGTTTAGTCTAAGTATGTTATCACTGCAGTTTCATTTTTATCAAATTTTATTTCTTTTGGGAAATGTTAGTTCAAATACATTACACGCGAACATACCAGGATTGGGAATTGATAAACAGACGAACACATCGGCCTATAGAATCCAATAGCTTGGATTCTTATAGACCAGAAAGAGTCAGTTGTGTGCAATTACTATTAAAAAAATAAAACTGATAGGATAAACCATTACATTAATAGTTAAGTGGAAAGAGTAGCTTTCAGTCCTTTAAGATGTAGATCGCAAGCTAAAAAAAAAAAAAATCAAAATAAAATAAAAATGATACAAAATCCCCAACACGATTTCTAATTTTTCCCGTCATCTGGCATAATGTATTTCTTCTGCAAATTGTGTTTCACTTCTCGCTGTGTCTTCACTCAACGCGCTCCACCTTACGAAATGTTATTCATCTACTTTCCTTTTTACATGTATAATATATATACACTTGCATATATTATTATCTTGCCGGATTTCTATCCGTAGTAAATTAGAAATAAATTGACGCTCTCTCTCTCTCTCTCTCTCTCTCTCTCTCTCGTGGCAGGATTGCAGTCCACATCATAGAGGACCAACAGCAGCTGGAGATGTTGCCTGTCTACGACTAATTAGTTTGGTTGGAGGCCAGTATGGAGGAGTTATGGAGTTCCATTTGACAACGTCTGTGTGTGTGTGTGTGAGAGAGAGAGAGAGAGAGAGCGTGTAATTGCTGTATGGATAGTTAACGACTGTATTGGCTGTTAGTGAGTTCTGGCTGGGTTGTCTGCTGGTAGAGATCGGTGTTCTGAGTTTTTTTTTTTTTTTTTTTTTGTTTTTTTTTTTGATCAGTCTTTAGTCAGAAGCTGTGGGAGGAGAGAGTAGTGTCGGCAGTAGTCTGTGAAGACATTGATAGCTATAGTTAGTCAAGTGGTGTGTTTTTTTTGAATTGTTATTGGTTTTGTTGCTGATTGTTGTTGGGTTTGATATTAGTAGTTGATTAGAGTTGTTTGTGCCTGTGTTGGATTTGTTGTGCTTGCGAGTTCCTGTGGAGTTATATGTGAGTTGTTGTGGTTGAGGGTTGTTGTTGGGGAGCTGTTGTGGTTCCTTAGTGTGGTTGTGAGTTGTTAAGGGTTGTTATTGGTGAGCTGTTGTTATTCTTTGATGTTGTTGGTAGGTGTGTGTGTTGCCAAATGTGCTGTTGTTTTTTTGTGTTGCTTGTGGTTTGTGCAGTCTTGGGTTGTGATTGTTCCTTTGTTGTTGTTGTGTTGTTGTGTCAAGTTGTGGTTGTGTTCCTTGATTATTGTTGTGTTGTTGTTGTCCTTGGTGGTTGTGTTGTTGTTGTTATTGGGTTGTGGTCCTTGGTTGTTGTTGTTGGTATCTCTTGTGACATCGACCAGTGGACAGCACAGGATAGCCCGGAGTATCTGGAGAATTGGTAAGTATTTGTTTTGTGTTGTTTTTGTTTTGTTTTTTGTAGCTATAGGTCAATTGTCCTGCATGTATTTTGTTGTGTAAAGAAAGTGTGACTGGGGTGGGTTGGGTAGCAGGAGTGATTAGGTTAATGTGGGGAGGGTTTTGCAACTTTTTTCTAGCTTGTGATCCCGCCACACCAGCAGAGGGTAAGACGGTGCTGCTCACACAACCACATAACTTTGACTTTGAGGCTTGCGCCTTGAGGCCATACACCTTTGGACCTCGGAGAGTTAACTTGTACTTAGTGTGATTAGTAATTTTCTCGTTCATTATCTTGGGAATGGTTTGTTGTGCATCATATCATTGCAAAAATAGACAGATATTCTTCAAGAGAAGATGGAATGGCATTTCTCTGGTAAGCAAAGCCTAGAAAGCTTCGTTTACCATAATTTTATGCTAGCCTAGTCAGTGAAGGCCCTGTTGGAAGTAGATAGGTATGCTCTCTCTGTTAATTTCTTTATATTTTAGCCGCATACTCGTGGAGCAAGTGCAGTGGTGACTTCAGTTTTGAAATCGGAATATCATTTTTCCCATATAAAGCACTTGATACAAAGTAAACAAAAAGATATTGCTGGTTTTGAAACTGCTTCGTGGGTTTGGCAACTAGTCTCGTCTTTTAAACATGTTACCATGGCGCGTAAGGACACCTGCTGTATTTTGTTAGACGTTTTGAAGTCTTTGCCATAGGTAGGTCTGTAGGATACAGTCTGTTTCGTAAGTTTTCCAGTTTTAGACAAGTGAAGGAAGCGTTGGGGGTTTCACAAAATGCGTTTTGCCAAATGTAGTTTCTCGGCGGAATTCCGAAACGCCCCACAAGGTGAGACTAAACAAATTGTAGACAGCAACTCCTGTCATTCAGCTCAATGTAAAAATGATTTCTTTTTTATATGAGTAACTAATCCTGGTTTAATATGTTTCTTCGGACCATATGTTTCCTAGAAAAGTGATAGAAAGAAAACGAAGTGTGGTAGCCTTGGCTAGACAGTGCCCTCCAACCACTCATTTGGTAAGGTGGTGCTCATTTAAACCTCATCTTAGGTGCAACTTAATTTCGAATATATAAAAACAATTTCTCTATGGTAAAAGTATCGAATCATCACACCAAGGAAAGGTAGCCGTTAAGAATCATAATAGCATTGAAAAGAATCTGTCTCATGCAAAAGCTAGACCTATGCCCTACTGATTCGGCTTGCTTTGATCTATTCTGACCTTCTTTAAGAACAGTTTTATTTCAAATAAGTGAGAATTACATTCTTAAGGATGGCCTTATTAACCAATTCTTTCTTGTAGAAAAAATTGCTTTGCCTGCCTTATCTATGGCCGGTTTGGTTACGACATGCCTTCGATATTTGAGTGATAGTCTGTACAGGGTAGAATGCAAAATTCCATACTTCAGGTACAATAGACCTCGGAACAATGATATTTCAAAATATTTTTGTGGGACAGGAAATGATATAGCACATCTCTATGATTAAACGAAGAGAAAATAAAATTAAAGTGGTGTCCGCAGATAGGGAGTTTCAGCGAGACTTACCGGTTACGTTGCTCGTGAGTAGTGATCGTCTCTTCGTGTTAGTGCGCGTTTGTGTGGCTTACACTAACCAGGACCCTGACACACTAACCGTAGTCTGTTCATTCCATCTGTCCATCACGATGTCATTGCTTTATGATAAGTATTAAAAAACAGTCCCTTTAATACATTAGAATATTGATATCTACAAAGAAATCTCGCCCCTTCTTATATAAATCCGAAACCTGCCGATTGGGTAATTGATAATACACCAATACAAGCGCATGAAAAGAAGCTTGTGTCAGTCATGTAACTCAATCAAACACAAAATGACGACGAACTTCATAATAGTGATTATGTCAGCATTCCCAGGCTGCCTATATGCATATGCTCACAAACTGTTCATTCATGATTTTCCCAGGCTTATCAAACTTTATTCTATGTACAGTTTTCATTACATGCACATAAAAATTATTTTAATTCTATAACAGCATGATGTCCACGTCCGTAAACTGAAAAATACCCTAAAAATTGTGTTCGCTAGAAAATGAAGCATGCCCCATGAACCTAGGCCGATGTTACCGATTCGCAATGTTATTTACTGACTGCTATACATTCTATTTCATCAAATTTACCTTTAATCATAACTTATTTATTCTTCTGTCCTAGTAATCGTTTCCAGAAGGCATAAATATGTATGTCCTAGAATAGCCCTTTAATGCCATAACGCCTTTGTCTTCACCCCCAGGGATTGACTGGTAGACTCATATGGATTTCAAACTTTTGTTGGAGGAGTTAAATTGGGCCACTTAGTCCTGAAACTGCCCAGTCTGTGAGCTATTACATTTTTTGTAGACGCACGAAAAATATATAACTACAACAGTTTAATTATAACACTACATCAAGCAATATATTAGCTGAATAACCTATTTCAGTCAATACGGCAGTGTTGTCCCCCGGTCACTACCCCCTCCCCCGTATCCCCTGACTGCAAATGGACGAACATGTATCTGATGTTTCAAATGTAGCCAACTCATATATTTTACGCGTTATAATGATTAAAATGCCATCCTAATTTGCCCTTGCTTAGCCAGATGACTTTATTTTCCTATAAAAATGGGGGACAAAAAAAAAAAAGATCATGCCCATCGTTCATTTACGTTGAACCTGCGTTGACTGTTTGCTTACATACAAGCTCGTCCTTCTCAGTCTCTCTTTAGACTGTGCTCATTCGTATGCTCATGTTTATGTGTATTGAATATAAATCTGCTCATGCTAATTATCTAAATAAGTGGTGTGAGGCCCTCTTTGCTTACCTACGCATTCCAGTGTATCACTGACGGAATGAATATTTTGCATCTTCTTGGCAGTAGGATGCCTACTATAATCAGAGAAGCTGCTTTCAGCCAATCGGAGCTTGTGGGGCGTTGTCACTCTACCCAAAACTACGTGGCGAGGGCAGATGGAATGAAACGATTTGTAAGGGTTGCCGTTTTTGCGTTGAGGCACGTGATAAGAATTGTCACAAATCGAGAAGCTAAGAGGACAGACACACACGTAAATGTATATAGTTCTGTATGATGGTCGTATGTATTTTTTTTATAAACCGGGCCGTATCCATGAAGGGAACTTGCAATCTTCAAAGCAGTTCAGCCTGGTTTTTTGTCCCGCCTGATTCAACAAATCACTAGTAACTTAAACTGATATATATGTCAACATGATAACAATTATTTTTTTTCTTAGACAGGAACGCCAAGACGCATTCCGCTTCCACCACCCTGGCCGTATGGGCTGATACTTGATATCTCAACGTGTAAACGAGAGTCTTAAAAATTTTATATATATTATATATATATAATATATATATATATATATATATCATTATATATATATATATATATATATATATATATATATATATATATAAACAGGGCCGAGGTTTCTAAAACCCACCAACACAATGAAGGCGGGATCCCACACCAGGTCAAGAAACTCTATTTATTAGGTTGCAACGTTTTTCGAAGCCCACCAAGCGGCTCATTTTCAAGCTACAGATTAATCTTCCTAACTAGTAACATAAAAGTAAGTGACAATTAGAAAAATAGGAAATATAAGTTACAATAAAAAACCGTTAAAAATAAATAAGGATCAACCGTAGTGCGTGGAGGCAAGGAGGGAACTGACCGAAAACGTAAACCATCTTGGAATATTTACACTTTATCGGTATATCCCTTATGGGGTTTTTTTTGTTTTGGTAAAATTCTGGATTAGAAGTTTAGTGCCAGTTTCCTATTAGCTGGCAGTTTCTATGACTGTCGATTCTATGACTGTCTATGACCTGATGTAAACCATGGATTCCTTATAAAAGTTCGTATCATGGATGAAAGGATACTGGAAGATAAAAAAAAAAGTTATTTAGGAACGTGAGAAGTAGGATGACCGGAACGCAAATTTTTAATAATTTGTAGATTCTTGAGAATCATTGTGCTGGAAAGTAGTTGTTGCTAAAGTATTTTTGCAAGAGCGTGAATTCATTGTCAAATCTTGCAACTCAGATACAGAACGAAGCTGGGTTGGTTCGAAACGTTGTCAACCCAATAAATATGAGTTTCTTGCCTTGTTGATAATAGACATATAGATATATATATATAGATATATATATTACTATATATATAATTATATATATTATAAATATTATATATATATATATATATATTATAATTTATATATATATATATATATATATAACTATATTATAGATATATATATATATTATAGAATATATATATATATACTTATATATAATATATAATTATATATATATAAATATTTTATATATATTATATATATATATATATAGATGATACTATATATCAACAGTGCAAGAAAACTCATAGTTAGTAGGTTGCAACGTTTTCGAAGCATGTGTGTGGATGACTGTAAACACTATACGTATTTCTGGCAAGATTTTTTTCGAACGAAAGATTAACTTTAGGAAGAAATTAGGAGTCACAAAAGTGCCATGAACGATACCTAGCAGGGAATTTTCTAAAGTTCATATAGATAAAGGTATGAATGAAAGTGGACAAGATGCTGGGAATGTCGTCCCACAACCCTTTGGAAAAAATACGGACCCAACCTACGTAAATTAGAACTATGGAAAGGAGGCTGGAGGTGATTGAGATTTTGGAAAAAAACAAATACCGGAAAAGACATGAGCGGTGGATTTTGGAATGTCTTTGTGTCAGGACGCTCCGGAGGCGGTGATGATGATGATGTTATTGTGTACTATATTTCAAAATGGTTTTCTGAACTGCTGACGGAAAGTAATCATTATTATATGGATGTATATATTCATACATACGATACATTCACAACACATATAAATTATTATATATATAGATATATATATATATATATATTTATTATTTATGTATATATATTATATATATATATAATATATATATATATATATATATATATATATGTATATTTTAGTGTATAATGATATGTAATATGTTATGTATATGTATCTGTATACATGTATACGCTGTATATGTTATGTCTATGTCCTCATGTCTATGTATATGTCTCTGTCGATGTATATGTATATGTATATGTCTATATTCTATATTATATATAATATCTATTCTATATATCATATTTATATATATATCTCTATATATCTCCTCTCTATCTATCTATATCATCTATATCTATGTATCCTATCATATATCGTATCTCATATCTATCCTTTATCTAATATATAATATATATATAATATATAGTATATATATATTATATATATAGTATATATAGTATGTGTATGTATATATATATATACACACATATCACACATATACATACAATATATACTATATATATATATTATATATATATAATAGTATATATAGTATATATATATATATATATATATACTGTACGTATACCACACACACACACACATATATTATAATATATATTATATATAATATCTATCTTCTATATATATATATATACATAATACAAACATATACATACCATATATATATATATATATATATATCTATATATATATATATAAATATATACCTCTTTGCATACATATAATATGTATATATATGTATATGTATATATATATATATATATATATATATGTAAATAATATATATATATATATATATATTATAGTATATTTTATCATATAATATATATATATTATATATATATATATCTATATATATAGTATATACATTAATATATATATATATATATATAGTATATATATAATTACATATATATATATAATAATATATATATATCATATCTATATATAGGATATATATCATATACATTATATACATATATATAATATATATGTATGCCATATATATATATATATATAATATATAATATATTTATATATACCTAATATATATTATATAATATATTCTATATCTTATATATGTATCTATATTACATATTCTATAGATATATCTACTCTAATATATATATATATATATAATATTACATATTATATATCTATACTATTATATATATATACTATCTATATCTCTATATATCTATATTACATATAATATATATACTATATATCATATATTATGATCCTATTATATCTACATATAATCTATATAATATAGTACCTATCTATATTATATACCTATAATATAATCTAGATTCACATATTAAATCTATATCTATAATTATACTATATATAATATCTCTATTATATGTAATATATATATATTATATCTTATATCTATATATATATATCTATTATATCATATTATATCATATCTGATCTATATATATCTATATATCTCTATATATACTATGTATATATATATATATATATATTACATATATATTATATATCTATATATATATATATATATATATATCTAATATATATCATGTAGATATATATCTATATATAATATTACATATATATATATATATATATCTATATTACTATATTATATATATATATATACATTACATATATATATTATATATTATATTATTCTATCATATATCTCATAGACTATTCCCTATATCTCTATATAATATATCGATATATATCTATACTCTCTCTATATGTACTATCTATATACTATATTATATTTATTCTCTCTATATCTATGTAAGATCTACTGTATAATATATATATCATAATATATATCTATATCTCTCTCTATATATCTATTTTACATATATATATCTATTCTCTCTATATCTATATATCTATATATCTCTATCTATATATTACATATATTATATATAAATCTATATAAAATCATAACAAAATACTACACTAAATATTAATAAACATGTAATAATACAATACAAATACATATATCAGCACAATCACATATATATATATATATATATAGTATATATATAGATAATAATATAGTATCAAATATTTATATACATAATAATATACATATATATATATATATATATATATTATATATTACATTAGATATATATATATATATATTAATATATAATATATATATACATATATAATACATATATATATATATACATATATAGTACATATTAGTAATATATATGTAAATATATATTATATATCTATATTCTATATATTAATATATATATATCATCTATGTATACATTAATCTATATCTATATATATATTATATTATGATATACTCTAGCTCCATCAATCTATATAATATATATGATATATCTAGTATCTATATTATGTATATCTATATATATATATCATCTAGATCTATCTATATTCTGTCTATATATATCTATATATATATTCTATCTCTATCTAATCTATATCTATACTGTTACCTACTATTGTCTCTCTACGTATCTACTCCACTGTCTCGCTCATCTAGCTCTGTTCTCACTCTGTCGCTATCTCTATCTGTCATCTCTCTCTCCCTCTCTCTCCTCTTCCGGTCTCTATTCATCTATCTCTCTCATACAGCTCTCACTCTCTATGTCTCTTTCTCTGTCTCTCACTCTCTCTATCATCTATATTCTCTCTCTCTCTCGCTCTATCTCTCTCTCTCTCTATTTCACTCGTCTCCGATCCCTTGTCACCGTGCAGGCCGGTATATAATCTGGAGGAACTGGCTCTCTGTGAATTCTTTGGAACACCCACTGCCTAGGTGATAGGGGGGCCTCCTTCCTATTGACAGAACAATAACAGTGGTGTACCCTTAGCAAAATCTCTCCAGAATATTTCCAAAGGATTAAGGTTATCGTATTATGTCCACTAGAAATATTCATTAATTTAACATCAGGCGGAATAACAAAATTACAGGTTGCTCTCATGGGCTCCTTGGTACCTATATCCCTGCTGAATGTTATATACAATATCCAGACAATGTGCTATGATGTTGCAAGCAAAACTCAAATCTAGATGAGCAAATATGGTGGCAGAATCAACAATAAACGTCTTAAGGCTAACACATAAGTTGGGCACTTAAGCAAGGATTACTCCCATGAGATATCTGGAATCTTGTCCCAAAGAATGGCATTCGGAGTAAAAAAAGTTGAGTGCACTGTTGAACTATAGAAGATGGCACAGAACGGAGAAGTCTAACACGAATCGTGCAAAGCAGGTATGTTGTAACACATGGATACAACGGGGAAACGCTTTACTACTGGGTGTCAGGTAGGACATCGAGCAAAGAGTCCTGGTCCCAGTTGGTATAGTAGGAGTGAAACTATCCTGTAATATCTTTGCCAGAAAACAGCAATTTGCTAGGGGGGGATGTGGGTGAAGGCTAGGCAAATGCATTTAATGACCCACCGTGAAAATTTGACTGGATTTTGAACATGGTTTTCTGAGGTTCTTTCCGTAAGGTTCCCATCTTATCCCCAAAGAAGCAAATTTCACATCAGCTCAAGCCAGTGTGTTAATTGTTTTAGGAGCAAAGGATGCTGTGATAGGTGTTTTGACTTGCAATAATAAAAAATGACGACATTAAAGTGACTTTTTTGCAGGTGGCTGATGCCTCCTCATGTTTTCTTACTCAGAAATCGTTAAGGCAAAAGGGGACAGGCAATGAGTCAACATCTTCAAAAGTCAAAACAATAATTTTTCCTTTACTCTACATTTCCATCTAACTCAGCAATTTCCCAGCTCAATTTCTCCATTTCTTCCATGTTTGTTTCTTGTTTTTAAGGAGAAGAAATTTAAACACTTGTCAGGATGATGCTTGTCACCCCTCCCTACATTAGCCCCATCTGGTAAAGACATTACACTCCTTAGTGTCTGAATCCTTCTGCAAACATTTTATGAATTACAAACACTACTATCTACCCTCAGCTGTCCAGGAAAAATTTAAATGACAGGGTAGGAAAGGCAAGGAGAAAGGAGAGGGAAGGGTGAAGGTAAATGGGATTGGATGGAAAAAGAAGGAAAGAGGATGGGGTGGTGGATTGGGGGGGGTGGGATGGGAGGGTGAGGGAAAGAAAGAGGGGAGGGACGGGGGAAATTTACGTTTTCTCTGTTAGAAAAGAAAAATCATTGCTGGAGAAAAGCCTGCCTCCACTTTAACAATAGTCATACCTTTATTGAGTTGTGGCAAGATCTGTCTTATTTAACTGCACGAATTCGTATTGATTTATTATCATGAGTGTACTGCTAACTCACTCTGTATATAACTTCAGAAACTCTCCTCCCCTCTTCCTTCCCCCTTACCTGAGCCTTGTCATCACAGTTTTCCAGGCAGCACTGGTAGGTCAGCTAGTTAATATAAGGCAATAAACACATCCTCGATCAAAGCCCTCTCCAATAGTTTTTGTTTGCTTAAACTGTCAAGCTGTTTAGCTGTGATTGATAACCCAGACAAGGACATACTGCCTACTTACGAATACCATGTCCTTCCCTCTCTCTCTAATATATGCACATAAACTTCTTTACACTAATCATGACTGTAGCAACAGTTAGATTTTAGACTATTCCAGTCAAAAATATAACATACATGGCAAATTCAACTCAATCAATTAAACTGTGAATTTTTGTAAGGACTTATCATGATAAATAAGAATGTGTGTGAACATTCTTTAGAAGTAATGCTTAAAAAGATCAGGCCAGAGGCAAGGAGGCAGCTGGAAAGTCCTGCCCGAAATACCAGAGTGTGAAACCATACAATAGCAGAATGGTATGTAGAACATCAACATCTCTTCCCTGGGAACCATTTGGCTCTCACGAGAAATAGAGAGGCTTACGTGTCTTAACCTCAATAAATATTTTCGTTCATTTGTCTTGTATCTTTGATTAGGTTTGCTTGCTATGATTTGTAATGTATTATAACTCAGACTTTTCTCTTAACTCCTCTTAGTTCAACATTTATTCATGAAACCTCTGCATTCATACCAAGATTGTAATCTGGAAATATAATATATTTTGGATACTTTGTGTTTCCACTACTTACCCTCTCCACAAAAGAAGTAAGAAATGAATATCCAAGTTAATAAAATATCTTCACAGCAACGAGCACATAACTGAGAAGGAGAGAGAAAATACACAACTGAGACATATTCAGCTTATTTTGTTTTTAGTTCCCTGGATGTATTCAATTGTTCAATTATAATCTTGCATGGCCCAGACTCCATCACACCAAGCGCTTGTTCTGATTCCAAAATCGAGTCAGATATCTCAATGGGTTGTGATCTGTTAAAACTGTAAGGGGGAACTTGTGATCTGCATGATATGCTTCATTGTGTTTCATTGCTATGCCATTTCTTAATAACCCTACCCTTTCTCTATGTGTTTGTAGCTCGTTTTCTGCTTGGTCCAGTTTCTTTGAGTAATATGCTAGGGAATGTTTGATGCCAATGGTAATCTGGAACATTACTGCTCCTATCCCCACATCGCTGGTATGTACGGCCAAATAGAAATGGTTTGTCATAATCTGGTGTACTTAGTAACAGCTTATTGTTTAAAATAGCTTTTAAATTATCATATGCTTCTCTGCATTCGTTGGTATACTTGAAGGTTTGATTTCCTTTCGCAAGGTTGGTAATGGGAGCTGTACCTTCTGAGAAGTTTGGAAGGAATCTTCTAAAGTATTGCACTAGTCTGACGAATCTTTAGGCTTGTTTCTTTGTTTCTGAATATGGTATATCTAGAATGGCTTGGATGTTCACATCTGTGAGCATTATTTTGCCACTTCCTACAATATGACCTAGGTATGGATTTGTGCAGCTCAAGCAGGCACTCCTAAGTTTAGTACTAGTTCACTTTTATGAGGTTTCAAATAACCTTTTCTAAGGTCTGTTGATGTTTTCATCCAGTTTTCACTCGCAGGGCATTACTGTATATGGTAGAGGCCATCTTGAGTTATAACAGTGGGCATGTGTGCGACTCCACTGAGAGAGGCACCTGCCAATAACCGTTTTTAAGTCGATTTTACATAGGAAAGGGGTTCCACCCAGGCTGTCCAAGCACATATCTACAGTGTTCCCTCCGTATTCGCAGGGGATGTATACCAAAAACCCCCTATAAAGACACTTAAAACTGCCTATTTTGTTAGTTAAAACTCAAGAAAAACCCACGAAATGTTTACACCTGTATTTTTTTTCACAAAAAGTGCATTTTATGATGAAATTGATAAGGAAAACAGGATTGGGATATTTCTCGTAGAAAATGCCACGAATAGAGAATTTCTGCGAAATAATTAGGTGTATAATGTCCAGAGAGAAGTCTTATCTAACGAATTGAAGTGCCGCGAATCCGGGGTGCTCGAATACAGGGGTTCACTGTATTCTCAGGAGAGGATATTATTCAAGGTTTTGTACTGAGATTATGAGTGGCCTTCCAGAGTTCTCATTGCAACTTGACTTGTTGTTTTATGCACTGGGCCTTCTATGGATTAACATTGTAAAATCCCTGAGTGACTGGCTGAGTGTTATTCTCAAGATTTATATGGTGTCCTAGGACCAATGTACAGCCCAGTGCGTCTGAGCCACCTTGTTTTATTCTTTTAATAATTCTCCTATATCCTCTGTGGTTTTCAGTTAAACCTGGGCTGATGTAGCTTATATTGAACTGCAGTTAGATTAAGGAGGCTGGGGGTCATAGCAATTCACATGGACCACTTGGCTGCCTTTGCCACAGTTCACTAATATTCAGGTTACCTCTCTTGTTGCACTATAATGGACCCGTAAAAACTCTGTCCTGGTGGCGCAGGATGCTCCAGTCCTTGAGGAGAAGGACCTCTACTTCCTCAAATGTCTTGGTTCTTGCTCCTTTTTTTTTTTTTTTTTTTTTTTTTTTTTATCAAACTTGATCTCTTACTCTTTCCAGTGTTGCAGTTTCCATTGCTTGAGCGGTGGCCCAAGCTGCTTGTTATCAATTCTGTATCTCTGGTAATTCCTTTACCCAATCGAACTTCTGTGGGTCTGCCCATGTTTCATATAATATGTCAATAGGTCCCTATGTAGAATGGGGCATGGAGTAAGTCAAATGGGCTGTAACCTATGGTTTCTGTCAATAGGTCCCTATGTAGAATGGGGCATAGAGTAAGTCAAATGGGCTGTAACCTATGGTTTCAGACAGACTATGGCGGAGCACAAATAGCATGTACAGAAAGTTCTCTTCCCAATCACCACCACTCTCATGCTGGAGTATAGCTAGCATAGCAGTTAATGACTGATGAAATGCCTCTGGTGCGATGTGGAATGTACATGCTTTATTCCATGGTTTAACATGCTATTTCAGAACTCACTGGAGATGAAATGCCCTTCTTGGTCACTCTTTGGTCTCTTGAGTGGTGCAGGAAACCAAAACGGCAAAAGAACTTGATTAGTGCCTTAATAGCACTCTTGGAGGTTTTGCTCCGAACAGGTAAGGCTTTCGCCTAGCGGGTGAATCCATCTATGACTATGAGGCAATGGGAGATCCCTCCTTGGAGCAGGTGCGTCCTAGAGGCATGTGGTAGTCTATGACAATGTCCCGGAAGGGAACACTGACAGAGGGTATGTTATGTAACTTGGCTCTGGGTATCCTTTCATTGGAATTGCCCACCATCTAACAGGTGGGGCACATAGCAACATAAGTTTTAACTGGCTTCCTCAGCCCAGTCCAAATAAAAGTAGTCCATTAAGACTTACGTGGTGCGGATGATACCGAAGTGTCATCCTATCCCATTGTAGGCTAGTCAATGACCCTTGTTCACGCTTCTGGTACTACAAAATGCTTGTAGCGGATGTTTGACAGGATACTGTTTCTTCTCTAGCAACACACAGAACAGTAATTCTTTCTTGAGGAGGTACTGCTGTTGGGAACAGTTTCCCTTGGAGTCCAAGTCTGTAGGACCATCCTTAGATCTCCTGTAGTTCCGCATCTTGTGTTTGTGCAGAGATCAGCTGGTCACGACTTCAGCTGCTGTTGGAGGCATCAGCGCCAGTGATTAGGCAGGATGGTTTTGCTACAGGAGTAGTTGTGCAAGGTTCCCTGAGGCAAGAGAGAGAACCAAGGTATGTCTCAGAGACAAACACCCTGTAAGAGATCGTTTTTTTCAGATTGATTTAGCTTTTTTATAGATCACAGGAGAATGCATTCGTGCACCTCAGAGTTATGTTGGAAATCCCTCTGTGTGGAAGTCTTGTCCTGCTAGCATTGGCATGTTTGTCGTAGTTGTCTGTGATTCTGACCATGACAGTCCATCTCTCAATTAACATGTTTAATTAACACATTTTCGACTCAAAACGCGGCTAGAAAATATTTAAAAATGTTTAAAACTAGCGAAAATTTCAATTTAATGTGAATTGGCGCCCAAGCATTGGTTTTCAATCCCTGTATCTCTAGCAAAAAGCAACGGAACTCATGAACAGTTTGTCTGTCTAACAATACAAGAAGTGCAACTGTAGCAAGAAAGGTCATGGGTGATTTAAATTGCTACACCGTGATGCTAGACAACAGGAAGAAGAAGGCGACACAGATCAAACTGGAGCAATTTTTCAAGAAAAACCCAAGACCACAGGAGGAAAAACAAGAAAAAGATCAGAAGATGAGTGAGGGGAAAGAAGAAACGAGCGAGGGGGAAGCCAAGTGTAGGTGGTGCTTGTTGCAGATGATGGCCATCGACATGTACAAAGACAGGGCAGTGGTTCTGTTTTTCTTTTTTGTCTGACCTACATAGTATTATATCAATAATGCAGTACAGAATTCCCCAAATCCAGGAATGTAACCCCCCTTATTACTGTTATTTCTTATGGGAAAATATGTTTAAATAACATGTTTTTAATTAACACACACTCTCCAGGAACATAACCCTCTTGTTAATTGATAGGTGACTGTATCTTGTTATCTGGGGGTTGCCCTGGGTGACAGTTTAGGCCGAGAATTGGGACTCCAAAAGGGGTTTAAAAAAATTAACTGTTAAACCAGCATATGGTGATGTGCTCATCCTCCCAAATGGAAGCTACAGGAGGCACTTCATTCCTCAACCAAACTGCCTCCGACCCTGTGTCAACTATATTCACAAGCACATGGTGCGGTCCTCGGCTGTTCGGGGGACCTGCAGTACTAGCCCGACCATTTTACAATCCCTGCAGATGTCCTTACTGTAGTCTCGCTTAACCCCTGATGAATTTGCAGCAGAATGAGTATGTTATCCTGTAGCGACAGCAGAGACCAGAGTCGATCCAGAGTTGCAGTGATTTCCAGGCTTGTTGCAGCACTTCTGAGCTTTGTGCCTAGGCTTCTTACACACGTTATAAGAACTTTTTTTTGAGTGGTGCTGTCCTACGGCTGGGCAGTGGCAGGGAGCTCAGATGGGTGTGGTGTGTTCCCACTCATCAGCTACTCAACAACACTCAGCCAGTGCTTCAGGGTATCATTCGTGATTAAGGTGGCGAGGGCACTTGATGCATAATAAAAGAAATTTATTTTTATTCACTCTACAATGGCCGTGAAATCTGAGACCAGAAAGGGCTCCATCCAGCGGTTGAAATTCCTATCCTTATGGTATATCCAATTCATCCACTTTTGTCCGCCGTCCTTGGGCAAACCTCACCCGATCTGTTGCCACTTCTCTGGCATGATTTCCTAGGCATGGGTGACGGCTTGCCTTATGAGGGTGAGGTCTCCTTCCTCCTATGCAGACAAGGATCGCAAGGTGATATAACCCTTCCCTTGGATATGTTTGTTTAATATGAGAGCTGCCTCTGAGGGTGTAGGCGGGTAATTCTCAGACAACCGCTTGATATGATGTAACCAACTTTCTGGTTTGTCATCCGACCAAGGCTGAACGAGAATATTTACCTCTTTCAACACAGAGGGGGCCACAGGTTG
>NC_087202.1:130733210-130741489 GCF_015104395.2 Macrobrachium nipponense
GTTTTACTCTACATATCTGTTCTAACTCAGGCAATTTCCCAAGATCAATTTCTCCATTTTTTTAAGGAGAATAAACTTAAGGGGATTCCCCTTTGATTTTTGATGAATATTTTTGAAATTTTCAAAATCTGGTTAAATGGCCGTAAGATATGAGCAACACCTCTGTTATCACGTGGCCAAAGCATTTTTTCGAAATATTAAAATTGACGTAGGGCTGACATTTGGCTCCTAATGACTATTGTCATTTTGTCCTTTATCCGCCCAATTTATTAATTATTTTGATATTTATTTCGCCTATTCTCTTACATCTGGCACCAACAATGGCTGATTCCTTGGTGAATGCGTGTTCTGAGGGGTAGCATGCCCAGCAGAGAGAGCCATGCGAGTCAGTGTCCCAGAGTTGCCAAAGGGGAGGTATGCTGCTCTTTACTCGGAGCATTTTTTTGCTATTTGCTGTGTTTTTTGCTTGTTTTCTTACATCAAGTAACTCTAAATACAATTTATATACGTTTGTGTGTATACTAGAGTGAAAGTGAGACAATATGCCAAAACGGAATCATGCAGCTATGGGCCGTTTAGCAACTTTTGCTAAAAAGAGACATAGGGTCAAAGGTGGACTGTTTTTTTTTTGTTGATGTGGCAAGCAACTGCAATTGCCAACCCACCAATTGTTGGCTTTTTGCATGGTATCCAGCGCTGTCCACCATCATCACCAATTCCAGCAACACCATCACCACCACCACCACCACCACCACCACCACAAAACAACACCACCACCAACAACAAGACGAGGCTCTGTTTTGGCTGCTGAGAGCCCCGCCCCCATTGCCTCGACATCGTCTGCTGCGCAATCATCTGAGGTTTTTTCACCTTCACAGTTACGGTAGCAGTTGATGAAAGTAATAAAGGACGATGAAAAGGGAGTATATGATGACAAATTCTTACTTGCTTGGTTTCAAACCAGGCAACAAAGAGTCAGGTGGTACTTGATGATAGCCTCGCCTCGAGCAAATAATACCCCTTTTTAGGGGGGGAACTTGGTGCCGGAAACCAAGCAAAGTATTCAACATTTGTTTGTATCATGGTTTTGCTCAAAGACCATTTTTTTCCACGAGTGCCAAAAAAAAAACACTTTCTTGACCTTTTCGGCTATTTTTCTCAGTTTTCGCTTTTTGCACTTCAAACGCTAACTATTTTTTTTTATTTATAGGCCAATTTTAAAGTTAAATATACCATTGGAAAGAGGAAAGAAAGGCGAATATATTGTTAGGGCTAGACTTTTTCTTAGGTTGACGAGGAACTCGTGATAACCAAATCAACAAAATTTTGGGGGGAACATTCCCCCTTGCCCCCCATCCAAAAAAAGGAAATGGAAAAACTGTTCACAACATTGTTTTCTACTATGATATACTTTCAGTGTATAAAGCCGCATTGCAATAGCTCTAAAAATGAAGGGAGAGTTACATTTTAAATTTTTTTGATTTTTTCTTATTTTTTCAATAAAAACCAAAATAATCATTTGATCACTGAAATTTTTTTGGGAACATCACCTATCTATATATGTATAACATATAATAATTTCATAAAAATTCGGAGACATTATTTACTATATAGCGGACGCCCCCCTTAAAACAAGTGTCAAAAGGACATATATATATATATATATATATATATTATATATATATATATATATATATATATATATATATATAGCATATACATCTACACACATATACATCATATATGAATTTTTTTTACATTACCGTGATTCATATACAAGTATTAATGTACAAATATCCTTAATATCCAATTCGTCCTATCGTGAAATCAAACCAGCGTACAGAGGAGAAATCAGTACTGCAGTGACACCCTGAACGACCAGGCCAACAAATGAGATATAAGTTGATATCGACTCCACTTACAAAATTGTCGAACTCGGGTATTTGTAATTAGAATTTGTATCAACACACCTCTACCATGTTAACTGTGCATTTGCTACACGTATCCATATTATGAATTTTTATCGCATCACTGTGATTCTTATACAAGCATTAAGCTACAGATGTCCCTTAATATCCAATTTGCTCTCCCTTGGTAATGATATTCACCCATGTGTACATAGCTTCATGTGTCTTGTATTTCAGTGCATATTATGATCTTTCCATCTAATTACAAACAGAAGTGATTGAAATGTGACCTATGTTTCGTGTTGCCTCGTGTCAGGCACTACATTTCTAGAAGCTTCCAAAATCTATTGACCTGTCTGTTTGTTGTCTGAATAAAGTAGTAAGTAGATACTGCCTCTTACTCATACCTTCGCTACATTGGTGACCATGTAGATAACCAGCCCTGCCAACCACAACGAGCCTCTCCAGCGACTATTGGTGCTGCCACCTCCATACATTTACCTCCATTTACACCCCACAGCCCAGAAGCTTGGTTCTTCAGGGTGGAGACAATTTTTCAGTTGAAGAAAATTACTTCCTCAGCA
Organism: Macrobrachium nipponense; assembly: GCF_015104395.2. Classification (NCBI taxonomy): domain Eukaryota; kingdom Metazoa; phylum Arthropoda; class Malacostraca; order Decapoda; family Palaemonidae; genus Macrobrachium; species Macrobrachium nipponense. The sequence continues at coordinate 130,735,702 of NC_087202.1, forward strand.
TGCATTGCAGACAACGTCCTTGAATATCTGCCAGACAATGTTTTCAAGCAAGTCACAGGTTGGCTCATATAACTTTACACACCTGCCACCTATGAATTGCTGGAGGACCAGCTGAAGTCATCCTTTAGCATGCCACCCACATTAAGAGCCAAGAAATTCCTCAACAATGCGGGAACAGATATAGGAGACAATCAGCCATCGCATGTCTACAAGCAGTTACGGCACTTCATAATGCTACATGCCACAGATGGCCAATGCGAGTCAACCCTAGACCTTGTGAGAGAGGTCCTCATCACAAAACTGCCTCGCTAAACAGTGGTGGCCATACCCAATGCTTCCACTATGCCAATCAAAGAATTCCTGAAATTGATCGATGCAGTACACATGACCCACAAGACGATGGAGCCCTCACAGCCAATGTCAGCAGCAGCACAATATCAGTCCCAGTAGTCAACTGACATTGATTCTGACATGCAAATCATTTGTGCCACCCAGCCCGCATGAACAACTCAATCCGGCTCCACCCACCAGCCTCCATGTATCCACACCGCTGATGGTCAGATGTAAAATATCACAAGACATGTAGAAAGTGGAATTGGAGAATTCAACACAACATTCCCCACAACACACTGCCATCTTGCCCACATCCACATCATCATAGTAAGACTCCTAACTCTATCTTGGGGGTACAGATACCTGTTCACCATCATCGACAGAAATACCGGGTGGTGGCTCGAAGCAATACCAATACGGCAACAGATGGCGGAGAGTTGCGTGAAAGTTCTCATCGGATGGATCAGCATTAATGGAGTCCCATAGATCATCACGAGCGACAGGGGACCAACTTCACATTCGCCTTATGGAATGCCTTCACAGACAGTTTTGGGGTAAAGATTACAGAAGCTAATGGCATCATCGAAAGGCTACACCAGTCAGTGAAAGCATCATTCACCGTCAGATGTCAAGGCAGGAGTTGGAGAAAAGAGTTACCTTGGGTCTCACTTAGTCTGAGAACAACACCATGCACACAGCATTCAACGCATCTCTAGCAGAAGCCCAATTTGGCCAAGCGTTAACATTGCCAGCAGATGTGTTTCAAAATCAAACGAGCCAAACATCCCCGTCCTACACCCACAAAGTATTAGAATGGATAATGCCAGCTAAGAAAAGTGTCAGTTCCCAGGGAACTGCAGAACGCAAAATATGCATTCATACAAGTAGACGTGCACAGAACCTCCCTCTCCTCAGCCTACTCAGAAACATACCGTATCATCCAGAGACGACACAAATCATACCAGATGACAATGGACGGCAGGACTACATGGATACCTCACAGGCATCGATCTACAAATGTAGGCCTCTCCAGGGGAGTGAGTTCTGTAGGGTCCATGCATCTCACCTGGGCAGCTAATCTCCTCACAACAAACATCTCTGCGTGCCAAATGCATGTATACAAGAAACAGCATACATCAAGCAACTTTTATTAACATATATTTTCATTCATATTATTATGTTAAATGTGTCATTATTACCATATGCATTACAATGTCAGCATTTCAGCCATATGTACCATAGATTCAGTCATGTTTTGTATATTTATTTATATGTTGCTTTCCATCTGTCAGCAACAGAAGTGATTATATTGTGACCTTTTTTTTTTTAAGTTGCCTTGTGCTGACCTGTTTGTTTGTTGTCTGAATAAAGTAGTAAGTGTGTAGACACTGCCTCTGTACAAGATACTTATTGCCTTAGATTTAGATATCGCTAAAATTGACGTAAATACCAGATTTCTGTTTCCTTACGGTTGTAGTTAAGACTTGGACCATTGACGGATGGTCTCTTATGTCAATTTTTCGTAAGTTGTATTTTAACAGAGACCTTTCACATTCACAATTGATCCCTGATTCCTTTTTTTTTCCTGGCGAGAGCGACCAGATTCGCTGAAGAGTGGCACCAATGTGCAGTAAGTGTCCCTCACTATTGAACTTCTCAGTTCCAGAGGTTCTCAACCGTTGGACTGTGGAACAGCATCTCTGAGGATGTTGTGCAATTGGAACTTGGGAAGTTCAAGAGAAAATGAAATGCACGACTATCCTAATACAATTCACCTTGTATTTTAATAATTTACTTACATTTTTATTTATTTGTTTGTTTGTTAAATTCATACTTTTTCTAATAACTGATCTCTTCCTTATTTCCTTCTGTTACTTCTTTTGAATGAATACATATTCTTTGGAAGCTTGAATTTCGAGTCGGTGTTCCCTGTGTTCTTGTTCCATGTGAATATGGTACATCTGACAATTAATAATGATAAACATAGAGTGAAATATTATTCATCTTTTTTTTTTTTTTAAAACACCATAAGGTTTGCTTTCAGTGAGCATTCATTTAAGGACAATTTACAATTTTCTTTTTACCTCCATATTTCTGGTTCAGTTCCATGATTCACGTTGTATAATTTTCTCTTTCTTACCCCCACTCAGATTCTGCTTCATTTACCGAAGTTATATATTCATCATAAATCAATTTTCTCTCGTTTCCATATATAAATCTACCGAAACATATTCGCCCTCATTCAAGAGCAAAGACTACTAATGCTACCTCGGAATTTCTCTCAAACCAGACAAGTTATGCTTTTCACTCTCAAAAAAAAAAAAGAAAAAAAATCATTTGAAACAAACTGTATCCACTCGGCCATTGTGATAGAGGTGAATGACCTCTCCTGTTTGGATACTGTCCCCGAAGAACTTCGTACCTCGTATAGATAGTAAAGTAGAATATAACGAGGGAACTCCTCCGAGTGGTCTGACGTTGGTGTCGTGGGAGAGAAGCCGCCGTATGTTGGTGTGAGCCTGTTCTCGATGATGATCAATATTCCTATTTAAATAGTGTTGTCTGTTTTGAGCAAAGACACTTTCTTAGCTGGTCTAAGAGTGACATTCAACAAAGCGGTTTCAATATTGTAGTTTTATGACAACGTTTAGACAGCTAGGTTTTCTTGACTTCTTTTTTCATATCCGTAGGGGGTAGTGCCATTAGTGCACCTCACACGGAACACTGTTAGCATTACTCAATGTTCTCTGCAGCGTCCCTTCGGCCCCTATCTGCAAGCCCTTTCATTCCTTTTTACTGTGCTTGCATTCATATTCTCTTTCTTCCACCTTGCTATCCACCCTCTCCTGACAACTGTTTCATAGTGCAACTGCTTTGAGGTTTTCCTCCTGTTTCACCTTTCAGACCTTTTTACTGTCAATTTCCGTTTCAGTGCTAAATGACCTTATAGGTAGCAGCGCTTGTGTTTTGTTTGTCTGCTATCGAGATACGAAAGACTCGAAAATCATTTACTGTCTTGACGACATGATGTAAATAGGTGGGATGGAGGATGAGGTTTTGCAGAGAAAGTGAAGTTTAGCTTTCCCTGGTGGTCGTGTTTCACCTAGGGCAACGCATCCATTATGGGGTAACGAAGTCTCTAATATCATGTTCCATGACTTGGTTAGGTAGAGCCACAATATTTGCCTTACTTTCCAGAAACTGGGGACTGCGATTATTATTAGTAGGAGCCTCTGGATCAAGAATTCTTGAATTAATTGCGTTTCTAAATAAGTGTTGCATGAGGTTATAATAATGTGCAGGAAATATCTTGGAAAACATTTAATTCTCTCTCTCTCTCTCTCTCTCTCTCTCTCTCTCTCTCTCTCTCTCTCTCTCTCTCTCTCTCAAACACAATTCACTTCAATCATTTTGGAAATTTTCCCGTACATTACTTGATAGCTACTTTTAGTGTCTGTTCAGAATTTCGCTTTTGGGGAATGAAGGTTCGGAAGAGTTCAGATATTGTTTTGTATCCACACCGTCAACATCACTTCAAGATAATTTGAGGTTTTCTTGAACTCACAGAGATCACTCGTAATTATTTGACTAAAATATCCTGGTCTACAAACTCTGTTCCTTGTCTAAACTAAGACTGTTCTTCTATAAATCCTTCAGTTCACTGTCTCACCTCAATCTGTATCAGGCCATGAAATTTCCATGGTATCATTAGTAATGCCCCTTCACTATTGTAGTTACTCCTGTCACCTTGACCCTTGTGCAAAGGAACAATTATTGCTTTCATTCATCGGGAATTTTTCCTCTTTCAGATGCACATACACAATCTAGTCAGCCCCACAACAAACTTCCTCCTGCTCAATATAGTACCTGAGATTTGATTCCATGAACTTCTTACAAGATGTGTCAAGCTCTGCCTGCGATTCGATCTGGATCTGCTGTTGTGTCAAAACGGCAAACGTCAGGTAAGAATTACTGAGAATTTACTAGGTAAAAAGTTTTGTTTTTAGGGTCCATCTTTCAACCTCGGTTGATGTTTAATTTTGATTCCGTTGTTGAAGGAATCTAATTGTGTCTCGATGTAATGTTCTTTTATTATTTCTATGATTCTAACCTCTGGCGGTAATTTTGTTAGCAAATGTAATAAGATTTAAAAATGAAAGGTAAGTCGGATATTTATTTAGTTGAAAAACGGCTACGTCTCAATATTTGCTCTTTTGTATTGTATTCAACTTTCCATTAGTGATTTTTATCAGAAACCATTTAATATTGGAAACTCTTGTGCCTACTGTAAAAGGTTTATTTGCTTAAACAGCCTAAAATTGTTAATGCAAACGCAGAAACTATTATTTTTGACAGTACGTTCCTGAACAAACATTCCATTTATTAGGACTTTAGGAAGCTATGAGCCAGATGATTTTTTCACATTATTATTATTATTATTATTATTATTATTATTATTATTATTATTATTATTAGTATTATTATTATTATTATTATTATTATTAATTCTATAATTATTATTACTTATGATTATTATTATTATTATTATTATTATTATTATTATTATTATTATTATTATTATTATTTTTGGGAGGAGGCATACCCTCTTTTAAGCATTTCTAGGATGGCGGCATCCTGCAAATCGGTCTTATATTTAGTTTTCTATATTATTATTATTATTCGTATTAGAAATGTAGGGCCCCAGGATATTCCCTATACTCTTCTCATCTACAATGTTTCCGTAGGGTATAATAAGATTAGGTAAGGTTAGATTAAACCGACATTATGCCAGAGTGGGCCCCTCGCACAAAAGTGGCCAGTTACTGTAGTTAGGCGTTATAGGGAGTAAGATGCCAACTGTGAACCACTAGGCACTGTGCCAGAAGGAGCAATGGGAAGTTACTCTCTTGACCTTTATTCCTCACACCGTTGGACTGTGGAACAGTCTCCCTGAGGACGTCTTGCAATTGGAATTTCCTTGAATTTCAATACATGTTATCTATTTATTAAGTTTTTTTTTTTTCATTTATGATAAGCGATATATCTTCTTTCTGTTTTCCTTTACATCCTCTTACTTCGGCCTAATGAACACCATAATATCTTTGGAAGTTTGAGTGGGGAGGGGCTGGGGGGGGGGGCGGGGGGGGGGGAGGGTTGGCAAGGGGGTGGGCTGTAGAGGATTTGGTGGGGACTGACTGGACAAAAATACCAAAGTTTGAGGATCAATTCTGTCCACCATTTTAAACATTTCCAAGACCGGTGCCAAGAATTCTGACGGTTTGTTGGTGCCAGGTCCACAATATACCTTTGTACTTAATGTGTGTTTAAGGTCTGGTCCTTTGCTACGATATCTAGCTATATTCTGTGCTTCTGGATTTTTTTATATATTAGTTCAGTTAATGGGAGTCCACACAACTAAGTTGAAACCTTAGAGTTCAAAGTGAAAGACACAAAA
>NC_087202.1:130741989-130772819 GCF_015104395.2 Macrobrachium nipponense
CAAAAGTGGTAATGTATACTTGTAGTGATGGTGGTATAGCGTATCTTCCCACTACACTGTTCAATGGGTTGTCTGACTTGCTTAAAGTCATTTTACCTATCCTGGCCAATACTTATCTTTTTAAAGCAAATTAATATCTGTATGATGATATATATATATTTATTATGGTCTTAATCTATAGTTTTATATTTATTTCTAGTTATATATATTTATATATATCCATTGTTATTAGCATGCCAAGCAGAAATGGGCCTTACTACCATCTGGTATGTCTGCAAATCTTCAAGTTTTCTTTATGGAGGGATGATGTAGTAGTTGCATTTGACATCGTTCTCAAGGGTCGCTTGTAAGAGAGAGAGAGAGAGAGAGAGAGAGAGAGAGAGAGAGAGAGTGGCTGGTTGTTGTCGCGTTAGGTTGTTTGTGTTCGCATGGGTAGTTAGTGAATGAATTGCTTGTTGACAGGCGGTTGGGTTCGTCTGTGGATTTGGCGCCGGAGCCTTGAGGGAGTGAGAAGTGATCACACTGTATGGCAGTCAGTCAAGTGCAGCAATTTTTTGACAGCGGTAGTGAGTTTTTCTGTTGTGTTTCCTAGTTGTTTTGATGTTGTGGAATTGAGTTTGCTGTGCTTGTGTCTGTCTGAAGGTTTTTAAGCTTGTGAGTCTCGTTGTGTTTGATTTGTGAATTGTTGTGGTTGAGTGTAGTCTTGGTGTTTGTTTGTGGTTATTGGTTTCTTGTCGTTTGAGTTGTTGTGTAGTCTCGATGTCGGTTGGTGTTTGTGTGTTAGAATTGTGGTGTATATCGTATATATGTAAAACCGAAGGGGAATTTTTTAGTTGGTAATAATTTCGTCCTTGTGGTTCCAGCCCACAAGAAGACGAAATTATTATCAACTAAGTTCCCCTTCGGTTTACATAATATGAAAATATATTAATTCTGAGGTAGAGCGAATTGGATATTAAAGGACATTTGTAGCTCAAATAACATAATATATATATATATGATATATATATATATATAATATATATATATAGATATATATATAGTAACGAGGATATGAATCCCGTTATTCATTTGGTAAACGCTATAACTCCGGGCATCAGGCAAACCAACACACAAATCTCTCTCTCTCTCTCTAAGCAACCAGCGGCTTGCGACTCTTCTTTCTCTCTCTCTCCAAGCAATACCTCCTCTCTCTCTCTCTCTCTCTCTCTCTCTCTCTCCACTCTAACAGGTAATCAAAATGAGAGAGTTGCATTATAGAAAATGCATTTATTTAACAACAAAAGATAGTAAATCAATCAGGTCTCACATACTAACTTAATTCGGACAAACCCCCAACATTAAAATGTCTAAAAAGTATGGTCACACCAAATGTCTATTCACCCATCGGGACTCCCTCGGTCCCCCCACATGGTTTCCGCCAGAACCGTCTGTTTTCAAAGACACAGAAACCACTCGTAAGTACACACATAAGTTTAACGACAAGATTAAAGATTGGATATTCTCTAGATCTTAAACCGACAACAAGCCACTCTTTGGCTAAAACAGTATAAGACTCGCCCAAGCAGCCAGAATATTTCACACACAAAACTTATATACACTTTCGGAGAGCTTCTTCGGCATCCTGCCTTTCTCTCAAAGCTGCCTCTAAGCCAAGTCCCTCATAGACTTGGGTTATGATACATTTTAAAAGGAAGAGGCGCACACGCACATACAAACGCACAACTTTGTTAATGCCTCATATTACTGGCTACAACCAGTTTCCCAAAGGCACTTTGAAAAGACTCATGAACTGTCGTACATTGACTTGTCTACTATGCAGTCTTATATCACGCCACCCCACAGAAACCATTGATCAGTTTTTTCTCAGGTCGTTGCTTCGGCTCTGTTCTTCACATTCCAATAGGTCACAGCTACCTTATTGGCAATATATCATTAATTATAACCCATAGGCCTAACATAGCTCGGCCTCGCCCAAATGCTAGCTCCCACCTTAGCAAAATGATCAAACAAAATAGCTTATATATATAAAACACATTGGCCGGCTTAAAATAAAAAAAAATATAAATAATAACTGCACGTCTCTGGCATTATAAAGTAAAGTCTTATCACGCTTCATTTCCAATAACACTAGAATTTTCTCTCATCTTGGATTCTTGAATATCCCTCATTGTCTGCAACTAGCTGCTCAACTGTAGCAGGCTGTAGGAAGAGGGAATGCCTCCCTCATTGTAGAAGACTTCTAATGGCTTCTGCAGATCCCCAAAAGACACGCTGTTGAACTCTGTAGAACTCTCGTAATCACTCTTGTGGAAACTCTTGTAATCACCATCAACAAAACGACAGCAACTCTCTGCACGGCTGGTGGACGTCTTGCTAGCGTTGGGAAACGACTTTTTATGGTGTGTTAGTATGTCAGTCAAGTCATCGTTCAATCTAAGAAAATTAACCCGAGACATACTACTTCTATCAAACAATGATCTCAAAATGTCAGGAACTACTAAGAGCATCTCCCAATTAACTCCCTTTAATATGATTACTACAAATCATAAGTCATTATCATAACTCTCAAAGGAAAAAAAACATCAAGTTCTCCAACTCAATTCTCCAAACTCACACATCAGCACACACAATCCAAAACTCACAGCAACTCCACGGACTTCTGCAGTCACATTTCAAACTTTGAATGTTCTACAAGTAAAAAAAAGAAAAAATAGTCATGAGCCAAGGAAAAAAAAATCACGCACAGGCCAAACCCAAAAATTGTTCTCTCAAGCTCTGATATTAACAAAGCAACTCACAAAATCAGTAAAAATCTCCAATGCTTTACAGCAAAAACCCCTTTACTGCTCATATAATTAAGTACAATGAGACTTAATGTCAAAACTCCCATTTTACGTAAATAACAACCCCCGAAAAATTACATCTCCCGTCCAAAAAGAAATGCTATTTAAGGCCAAATCCCCCAATTACATCTCTCGTAAGAAAAGGAAGAAAAAAAAATAATAAAAAAGATAATCACAAGTAAACATCCCCAATCACAAAACACATAATATACATATACATATGTAATAAACCCCCCGCTTTTTCCCAAGAAATGCTCCATGAATAGCTACGGAAATTTGCAGAAAGCAAACTTACACTGCGCTTTCATGATTGCTATTGTCAACATTTTCCAGACATTGCAAAAAACTCTGAGCATTACCATCAGAGAAAAAAAAAGTCAGCACACAGTACTTGTCAGCAGAAAAAATCCGGACCTGGGACGTGTGCTCAAACTGCGGCACAAAAAAATGTCTAGTCCAGACACACAAGTTTGGAAACTCATGATTCTCCAGAAAAAAGGTTTAACTGACACGAAGTAAGCACATTTCACAAAATTAACTCCAGGATATGACTAATGTGTTCAAAAATTTGTCTCGAAGGCATTTCTCTCAACATGACACCTGCCTTTCTCTCAAAGCTGCCTCTAAGCCAAGTCCCTCATAGACTTGGGTTATGATACATTTTTAAAAGGAAGAAGGCGCACATGCAACATACAAAACGCACACTTCGTTAACGCCTCATATTACTGGCTACAACCAGTTTACCAAAGCACTTTGAAATATTCATGAACCGTCGTACATTGACTTGTCTACTATGCAGCCTATATCACGCCACCCCACAGAAACCATTGATCAGTTTTTCTCAGGTCGTTGCTTCGGCTCTGTTCTTTACATTCCAATAGGTCACAGCTACCTTATTGGCAATATTATCATTAGTTATAACCCTAGGCCTAACACACACACACACACACACACACACACATATATATATATATATATATATATATATATATATATATATATATATATATATATATGTGTGTGTGTGTGTGTGTGTGTGTGTGTGTGTGTGTGTGTGTGTTTTCTGGTGGATGGTTATTTGGGTGGGCGGAAAGTTTGACTTGATAATATCTTATTTGGGTGTGAGGGCCAAGGGTTTAGTGCGTAGGGGTTTTCTTGTGATTATCGGTCTCATTTCTCCCGTTTACAATTGAATGGCTAATAATAGGTTACAATACATCAAGTAATTATTAGACTCGTGATTCACTTACCGATGTAAACTAACCATCAGACTGGTTTTCTCTCTCTCTCTCTCTCTCTTTGCATGTTGTAAATTTTAAAGACCTTCAATGCAATTGCAAAACAACACAGTATTTGCGGCAAAGCAACACAGTATTTGCCATGAATACCGTACTATATAGTTTCCGCACTTTAGTGCTAGTATCGGTATTATACTATTAGTAATAAAATAAGGACTACTGTTGATTATTACCATGGCTTACTAAGAACTTTCCAAACATCTTAAACCTTCCAAATAAGACAATTACCAAACGAAGATTCGTGTAAAGTGCTCAATAAGTCGTTCTGTGCATATGTTACGCTTCGAAAAATCATCTCTGTTTAGAAACTTTTTTTTTTTTTTATTTATGTGTACAATGCGTGTTATCGAAAGAAACTAATAATGATAATGGAGGAAAGAAGAGGGCAAGAAGGAGAGAAGCGTAGGACAGATGGGTAGAAGGTTTACCGGTAATACATACTAAGAAGAGTGGGGGGGGTGGATAATAGGAAAGGGGGAAGGGCTCCGCGTTTCTGAGGAAAGGCAAGAAGAAGTTTGGTCTTTTTCCTAAGAGTAACGAAACGGCTCAAGTGAGCACATCTTTCAATTCAGTGTTATAACTGTTCTCAGTTGAAAAAGGACTTGAACATTTCCCTTTAGATAGTTTTATTTTCCATAACTGATCATTTTAAGCATTAGGAGAAATACCTTTCATATATTTTCTGCTTGTTGGATAGCAAGAAATTTCAGGTTGTGTTAGAGAACTTGAAAAAATCCTCATATTAAGTGGTCATCTGGTTTTTGTCAACCGGCGAGCAACAATATACATTAATTAGCTCGAGGTTATATATTTTCGTTGGGAACTTTGTTCTGGAAAATGTTTTATCCAGAAAATTCAAAAGCGGAAAAGAAAAAATACAGCCCCTTCAAGTACACTCATGGGATAGGCTACCCAAATTATTTATTTTTATGAGTATGAAGTTCAGGGGATACTATTTATCAGAAGTTATCCCGCGGATATGCTAGAAACTAGCATATCCGTGGGAAACAGCCTGAACCGTTATAACTTCTGATAAATAATATCCTCTGAGCTTCGTACTGATAAAAATATAAAATCTGGGTAGCCTGTCCCACGAGTGTACTTGGAGGGGCTGTATAATTGTTTTCAGTTTTCGATGCATAACAAAACGTATCCTAAAAATAAAAAAGGCTTGAATCCTTAAGCCTTGAAATTCAGTTCAAAAACGAATCAGATCCTCCACTCCCAGAAAAATAAGATTATTATTATTATTATTATTATTATTATTCAGTAGATGAAACCTATTCAAATGGAGCAAAGCCCACAGGGACCGTTGACTTGAAATTCAGCCCCCAAAGAATATTGCGTTTCATTAGGAAGATGTAGGAGGAGTTAAGTATATCTTAGTTTTAGTTTTGACACCCCCACCCTGAGCTGATTAACAGCTCTCCTAGGGCTGGCCCGAAGGATTAGATATTTTTTTTTTTTACGTGGCTAGCAACGGGACCTACAGCTTATTGTGGGATTCGAACCACACTATATCGAAAAATGTATTTCTATCACCAGAATAAATTCCTCTGATTCCTCGTTGGCCGAGCCAGGATTCGACTTCAGACCACCGATTGGCAGCCGAGCGCGAAAACCACCCGTCCACCGAAGAACTAGATGTAAGAGATAAAGGAATTACAGAAACGACAGATCCCAGCTATTAAGAAAAATATATAAATAAATAAAAAACAGAAATGAATTAAAATTCAGAAGAATAGTATTAGATTAGTAATGCATTCCATTTTCGCTTGAACCCAAAGTCTGAAATAACATATCTCTACTTAATACCTTTTTCATGCCTACTCCAGGGATGTTATGGTGCGGGAAACAATGCAATATCCGAGATCCACATTGTCATGGAATATTGTGGAGGTGGAGACCTGCACACCAACATCAAACAGCACAGGGCTTCGGGACAATACTTCCCTGAAAGACAAGGAAGACATCGGGTGTTTTTGGACGTCGTCAGGGCTGTTGAGGAAAGTCCCTATTCATATCGTAGCTACGACACCTAGGTGCAACTCATTTAATTACTTTTACAGTACCTCCGTTTCACATTCTCTTCCTTCCTCTTACTTTCCACCTTCTTATAACAATTGATTCGTATGCAACGCGAGGCTTTATTGCCGTTACACCTTTGCCACCTCTTACTCATTTTAAGCTCTGAATAACCTCACAGGTCATAGCGCTTGGCCTTCGGCCTAAATTCTGTATTATATTCTATTATACTATTCATGGAAGGTGTAAGTGCATATATATATATCTATAAATATATATATATATATATATATATATATATATATATATATATATATATATATATATACACACACACACACATATATATATATATAAATATAGTATTATGTATATATATTTATATATATATATATATATAATATATATATATATATATATATATATATATATATTATATATTTATACATACACACACCCACATATATATATATATATATATATATATATATATATAGATATATATATATATAATATATATATATATATATATACGTAAGTATATCAGTACTCTCCCAAGATTCTGATATTTATTCTTAATGACTTATGTAGACAAATGGAAGGCATGGTAATGGGGTCTCCTTTAGGTCCTACCTTTTCCAGTATCTTTATGTGCTCGCTGGAAGAGCGCTTTTTAGATGAGTGCCCTCTTTCCTTCCGCCCTTTATTTTATAAAAGATGGGTTGACGACACCTGAACCCTTTTCGTATCACTCAAATGGCTTTCTGTTTACCCTTGAAAGGGAAGTGAACGAATGTCTTCCGTTTTTAGATGTAGAAGTCTTTCGTGAAAAAACAGTTTAATACTACCATTTTTAGGAAAAAGACATTTACAGGTTTTGGTGGGAACCAATTTTCATAGCTTTTTGTTTTCATAATTTTAAATCTTACTCCATTTTCACTCGTATATAGAGCCGTCTCCCTTACGTCTAAGTGGCATGTCTTTCATAAAGAAATCACCATTTCTTTTTAACATATTTTACCGATCACTGCTTTCCCACCAAGCTCGTCAACAGGATTATTTACAAGGTTCTTTATAATGTGATTGCACTAACGCCAATGAAATAAATATTCCAAAGCTTCCTTTTTATGCCCGATTTCCATATTTGCACGATGAGTCCTTTAGTGCAGAATTTACAAATATCGTATAAAAATACTTTGGTGTATTAAAGGTAAAATTTATTCCTGTTAATACAAATATTCTTGTCCCAGATGTAGTCTGGGACTTACGTGGGTTTCTTCTCAGAGGATGATGAAGCTTCGCATAGACTGCCACAAGGGAGTTAGTTTCCGTACTGGATGTTCACTATCAGATCCCGAGCAGTCCAGTATACGTGAACATAGTAAAAAAATGTTTAGTTCCCATTAAATATGATGATTTTATTATTATGGGTCATAACTCCAGCCCAAATGGATTGCTGATCCTTGAGTCTTGTCATCAAACAGCTTGTTCCGCAGTAGAACAACCAGTCCACCTCCACTCCCTTATATCTTTGTCTATTGTTATTATATACATTTTTCAGTTTTTGTTACTCTTGCCGTGGTAGATCGACCCTCAGTGCTCTCGAATATTTTTTTACTTGGTATTTTACTCATTTTTTTACTTGTTCTTCTATCTGAACTTTTAATTAGCATATGTGCTTTTAATTTCTTGTGTTTTGTCTATTGTTAGTGATTTATATTGGTCATTATTTATTGTACAGACCCTGAGGATGCATTCAGCTGAATGCGAAACTCGTCGGAATAAATTGTAATACTTCGCCATCTTTGTTCCTGCTCCTGCTCCTGCTCCCTGTCCATTTCATCACCTTGGCTGACTCGCCTGCTTTCACCGTTCACACACAAACACACACACACACATATATAATATGTATGTTCTATTACAGCTTTGATATAGCGTCTTCCCCTCGTCTCAATACTCACAAATTTAGCTATGTGTAAGCACCAGCCTTTTTCCCATCAGTATCTGCACTCGAAGGACGTCATCCACAGGGACATCAAACCCCTGAATATCCTGAAACACGAAGAGGGAACCATCAAACTTGGGGATTTCGGACTCGCCAAGATTCTTCGATCCAAGAAAGATATCCAGGCTTCTGTTGTGGGAACCGTCATTTATGCAGCGAGTCGATTTCTGGTTTGAATGACGCAGTGTTATGCTATTTTGGCTTATTTACGCGTCACTTAGTGGTTCTAGTACTGAACATAGCCTAAGCTCCTTGGGACGCTGTGTTTAGTACTAGCCCCTCGGGATCAAAGTGTTCTGCACCCATTTCTATATTGGGTGGTCAACAAATTATATTAATAAATTATATCTTCGTGTGGCTGTCCGCTTGACATTTACCTAGAACGGTGTTTAGTCGTGGCCACCGCCGACCGGTTCAGTATTAGGCAACAACTCGGTGTAAGTGACGCATAGATAAAATGCCAAAGGAGCACCCGCAGTTTCTCTTGGGGGGTGGACGGTTGGGTCGAAACCTTTCCTTCATAGCCTCTCCACCACAGCCTGTCTAGTCTAGGGCAGCCCTAGAGATCTTGCGTGAGGGTAGCCTATATTTATCCATAGTAGTACATAGGTGGTGTTCGAACGTTCTTACTAGGAAAATTAGAAGACGTTGATCGGTTATTGCCCAGAACTAGACTTTTGACGATAGACTTTTAGTCACCCAAGAGTTTTGAATAAATAAATAAGGTATTTGCGTCATAGATGCAGATATCTAGTTTGCAGAATGCGAAGTTTAGGAAGCAAGCACAAACACCCCGAAGATTTCATTGCGGAAATAGATTTTTCAGGAGCGCGAATAACACACAGGAATTTTGAAAGTACCTGTGACAAAAGAAGGTTTAATGTATTTTTTGGCTCTGAATATCGTACATATTTTCAATATTATAGAAGCATGTACATACACGGAAAGCAAGGCGAGGAGTAAACGTGTATATATATATATATATATATATATATATATATATATATATATATATATATTATATACTTATAGGGCCTACATTACACCAAGTGAGGTGCACTGGGCCCGTGCACTAATACTCCCTCAGCCCCACCACCAAACCAGGGAGGTAATCCTAGAACTGTTTTTTTATGCTGTGGTACAACTATTTCCTTTTTTGTCAAACATTAATATAAATAATTTTTGCCGACAATTCAGTGGCTGCATATTAAACAGTAAGGAGATATATACATACATACATACATACATATACATAATATATATATATATATATATATATATACATATATATATATATATATATATATATATCATATATATATATATATACTATATATATATATTATATAATGGTGTATATGTATGTATGTATGTATGTATATATCACCTTACTGTTTAATATGCAGCCACTGAATTGTCGGCAAAAATTATTTATATTAATGTTTGACAAAAAGGAAATAGTTGTACCACAGCATAAAAAAACAGTTCTAGGATTACCTCCCTGGCTGGTGGTGGGGCTGAGGGAGTATTAGTGCACGGACCAGTGCACCTCACTTGGTGTAATGTAGGCCCTTACTGCAGCCTCTTTCATTCCTTTCACTGCACCTCCGTTCATATTCTATTTCTTCCATCTGACTTACCACCCTCTCAATTGTTTCGTTGTCCAACTGCGAGGTTTTCTTCCTGTTACACCATTAAAACCACCTTACTGTGAATTTGTCTTTCTACACTGAATGACATCGTAGTAGTCTTAGCGCACGGCCTTCGGCCCAAATTCCATAATCTGTTTTCTGTTGTAGCATTGATTACCTTTTGATGATTTCTCCCTCAGAGTCCAGAAACTTCGTCTAAGGTCGGTCTGTGATGCCAGAGGGGATATGTGGTCGCTGGGGTGCTGTCTCCATGAACTGTGCAAGTTAGAACCAGCCTTTAGGAATGCCTCCGAGATGCTGAGATTCATACAGAAGCGTGGAACTTTAGTAAGTATTCAAACCCTTTGACAGAGTCCTCGACCACTCATCATTGAAACTCAGCCACTCCCATCTTGAAGATGTACACTGTTGCTTGCTTCCTTTCCGTAAGGTGGGCGAGGGTAGACTGTCCTTGTGAAAATTGCACTGATCGGTGGAAAATCTAAGGTTGGTATTGCACTACAACTGTGGTGTTATTATTATTCTGAAGATGAACCCTATTCATATGGAACAAGCCCAAAGGGCCATTGCTTGGGAGGGGGGGATTTTTTTTCAAAGCTTCTAAAAATATGGGGCTCATTAGGATGAAGTTCAGAGGTAAATAACTTGAAGCAAAAACTGATCTCACACAGTAACCTTTTTAATTTTCATCTTTAATTTGTCTAACCTATGTAAGGAGAAGACGTTCGTTTGTGACGTATCAGCACCTTCAGGCTGGGATGTATAATCAAGGTCAGGGAAGGAACTTGTTTTAACTATATTTACTTTGTTGTCTAATTTGAAATTAGGCTCGGTTAATGATATCAACTGGAAAGGTTACAACGAAGGCGCAGGTGTTATATTCACGATAACAGTAAGCACAAACACAACACAAAGTTGGCCCATAGGGGGTTAGTGCCGTTAGTAAAACTCTGCAGTGTGCTGTAGGTATTACTTAAATGTTCATTGCAGCGTCCCTTCAGTCCCTACCTGCAAGCACTTTCATTCCTTCTGACTGTTCCTCCATTCATATTCTTACTTTCCGCCCTCTTTTAGCATTGTCTCGTAGTGCAACGGCGAGGTTTTCCTCCTGTTACCCTTTTCAAACTTTTCTACCGTTTCCCCTCTCAGCACTGAATGACCTCATAGATCCCAGAACTTGGCCTTTATCCACAGTTCCGTATTCCACATGAAACAGAAAAACTTGCAGTTTATAAATTCATGTGTAATTACAGAGACCGCTGCCTAGCTCATACTCGGGCAAAACAAATGACCTCATCAACGCCGTCCTCCAAGCCTACCCAAACGAGCGTCCTACTGCTGCAAGAGTCAAGAAAATCCTGGAGGATCTTCAGCGGGATCCTGCGACCCGAGAATGGTTCCCCCTGAAGCAAAGAGACACGTTCTGGAGTCTCCCTGTGGCAAAGGGCGCGTTGGAAATGTTCCCAAGGACCTAAGAAAAGGTCTTCTTGGAGCAAAGAGATAGGTTCTGGAGTGTCCCTTTGACAAAGGGCGCGTCGGCAATGTTCTCAATAAAGGTAAAATCCGTCAGAGGCGTCCTGGTCACACACTGTCGCCTCAGGAAGTCGGAAAGCGGCTGATGGTGATCTTGGGGTCTCCGTTGCCGCCTGGACAGTGTTGGTATTCAATGGTACGAAAACTGACGGCCCAGGCCGATGCGGTGTCTGAAAATGTGGAATTGTTTATTTTAACTGATGTGACATTTTAATTTAATTTAACAGCGAGCTTTTAGTGAAATATTATTAGAACATAATTTGTGCGATACTTTTAAGTTTTGAACTGAAACCATATCACTCCCATATTAAATAATTTAAGTTGATTGATTTAGGTTTGATTATGTAGAACAAAAAACTGCCAGTTTCAGGTGTAACTATTGTATATGAAGGGAACTGGCGTAAATGCTTTATTATATTAATTTTATTAATACTTGTAAGTGGCATCTGAATGAAATTTAAGTTAAATCTGAAAATTATTCACCATTTTACTTCATGGCTAGAATCCTTTTTAAAATCAAATGGATAATTACAGTTGGGTTTTTATTTGATAACAGAGCAACACAATAAACTAATATCTTGTAAATCCTATCCGCGCGACAGAGGCTTTCATAGTTATTAGTATAGCGAGGGAATCGGATAAGTCTCAAGGCTACGTATACCCAAGTAATCTTTGAAGTCATTTGCATTTTAAGTTATATTTGTTTATCTAATCGTATTCGTATATACTCTTCGAGAACAAATAACTCTTCAACCTACAGTAAATGTAGAAGACTGGGCGAAGGCAACGAAAACTCTTTAATTGCTATTTCCCTCGGGTTCATTTCCCCCCAGTGACTCACCTCTTCCCGCGCATGCGCCAAGTAGCCTAGCAGGAATCCAGTCGCTCATGTTCGTTATTCTCGCAACCCGTGATGGACACCTTTCATGCACGGATTTCAATGAAAGTGGCTGTTCAATATCTGTCGTCAATGGACAGGAATGTTAAAAAGAAAAAAGAAAAGTTGAAAACTATTACCCTTTGGAGTGGCTGAGTCATATGAAATATTGTATGAATATTTTTTTATGATAGGGGAATTTTTTTCGTTTTTAACTATTGATCGGCCATTTGAGCCAGAAACCAGCAAATACAAATAGACATGACGTTTGAGATGGTGACTTGGAGTTTAAAAGAAAGATGTTAGGACATTAGTTCATTTAGGTGCTTTCGTTAGCGACAAGGCATCTCAAGACTTCGAAAAGGCATCCGTGTAACAACCATTTAAGAATTTTAGTCTCGTTCCTTGCTCAAATTTCGTTAAAAGAAAAAAAAAAAAACTGAAAATGGTGGAATTAGCAAGAACGGAATAGGAGAACCATACTTGCCAGGAACTATATAAAAAATAAAAATAAAGTATACATGGTGGAGCGTTTCTTACACACACACACACACACACACGCGCACGCATATGCATACACTCATGCTGTCCGTACAATTCTGAATATGCATGAGTGCCTATTTCCAGATTCGAGTCTGAAGTAATAGTAATACGTAGAGAGAGAGAGAGAGAGAGACTCCTGCTTCTGTAAGGACACAGAATAAATAAAATCAGCAACAGCTTCTGCTCTTTCAAAGTGGAGTACCCGAAACTCAGTTTACTGATCCTTCGTTAAGTCCAGCCAGTTAGTTACCTTAATTGCCGCAAGGGGCCTTGTGTAATCCAATACAAATCGGCTCCTTGATGTAACCAGAGCCTAAATCTGTCATTAAAGTCAAAGGCTTTTGGTTAACATAATTAGATTTTTCACAGATATATTTACATACAAGATTAACATTTCTTTCTCCAGACAGATTCATGACCTAACTCCAACCACTTTTTACCCTCTTATTTGACTTCCGTTCCCACTTCCTCTCTGAGTGGCCGGAATTGCCCCAGTGCCCGGCTTCAGGGTCCAGTTTCCACAAATCAAACTACAATCAAATCAGACATCGACGTAGAATTGTGTTACCCTCTGCACGTCATGAAAAAGTTTAATCGGGCGATTCTGTGCTCGAAATATGCCACAAGCTTCAACCCTTCATCGATTAGCCACCTGAAAACATTAAATGCTATATGAATTTCATTTACGTTTAGAATGTTTCAGTCAATGCAACCAGTGACGATAAAATCATAGGCTGAATGATATACATAAGCCTAACAAAAAATAATAAAATAAAATAATCCCAGTGCTATAGCCGCAGTGGGTTGGTGCCGTCAGTGCACCTCATGCGATGCACTGTGGGCATTTCTGAAGGATGTGTGCAGAGTCGCTAAGGTCGTCCATAGCTGCACCCACTTTTTAGACACTCATTTTACCTACCTTCCCGCTTCCTTTATTCACTCTCGCTGTTCAACCCCTCTAAGTGTAACTACTCTTGCAGTTGTGGGGTTTTCTCATCGTTTCCACATTTAGATCCCGACACATCATCTTTCACTGTCTGAAGCGCTGATTGGCCGAAAGTGCCCCAGTGATTGGCAAGATGGTCAAATTCCATAAATTAACCAATCGCAATTCAGTCAACTTCCACGAAGGAAATATTTCCCTGGGAAAGTCTTCATTGATGCCGAATGAATCGAGTTGTATAAGCGAGTGTCATACTCGAGTGTTAGTCATTATGTATGAGTTCCATTTAACTTGATGAATATGATCTATACTTTTTGGGTTATTTTAACTCAGTCTGACATAATACCAAGATGTGCATTCTTCAAATGAATAAGCTACGCGAGTGATTCTCCGTAGGGAGTTAGTGCCGTCAGTGCACCTCATGCGGTGCATTGTAGGCATCACTTCAGGTTTCCTTGGCAGCATCCTATTCGGCCCTTTCACTCCTTCAATGTACCCCTGTTCATATTCTCTGTCTTTCATGTTTATTTCCACTTCTCCTAACAATTGATTCATGGTGCAACTGCTTAGAGGTTTTCCTCCTGTTGAACCGTTTTACTGTCAATTTCCGTTTCAACGCTGAGTGACCTCATAGTTTCCAGCACTTGGCCCTTGGGACAAATTATCTCTTCTATTCTATTTTCTACACGAATCATCATTCGTGTCTGTAGGAACTAACGAATGTCTGCGATGCAAAACATTCGTTTGCTATTTTCTAAATGGAAAGCATACTTCAAAAGTACTTTCCTATCTTTTCAATACTATTATTAGAATCTTTGGAAAAAGCTGTTCATGGATTAAGTTTGTTAAAAATTAACTTATTTTCTGAGATGAATATGACAAAAACATTTTGAATGTTAATGACTAAGTATTGTGCAATGGTTTCAGATTAAAATAACAAAAAGAGAATATAAAATCAAGATAAGCTTCAAGTGATGTACTGAAAGCAATTTGTTACGGGAGATTTCATGTAATATTATAATATATGGTAATTGGAGACTATATATCGTACAGTGAACATATTTTAAAATAAAAATGTAAAAAAATACTATTATTTCTGAGCGTCTAGCTATAACAAGGTGAGAAAGCTGGTTTAGATGAGCTGAAGCTCCTGGGAAGGTTCACTGTAAAGAGGTGGTTCGAAATAATGAGGTCCCTCGTATACCATAGAGGGGAGAAAACCAGTTTTTTTTACTGGCCAAAGCTTAAACACCCGTTTCTTTCCAACATAAGTCTCTCTCTCTCTCTCGAGTTATTGTTTGATCTTTTTGTTTAATATTATTATCACGGGTAAATTGTCATTATTATTATTTAATCTTTTATCTTATGAAAATAACCTGAGATACAGTTATCAGTAAATATTAGTCTGCGAAAATGTGAATTGTTCAATTTCCTGTGTTTTATTGAAACAAACTTGCGACATAAAAATCCGCGAATACTGAAACGCGAATGCGAAGGGTACACAAACACACACACACATAGTATATATATATATATATATATATATATATATATATATATATATATATATATATATATATATATATGTTACGCATAAATTGTGGATAATTGCAGGAATGTGAACATTAAGGCAGAAATTACCTAATGTTGTACATTAAGCAAGCAGTTTCTCTTAAAGTTTACAATTTGTTAACATTAGGCCAAATATGCCTGTTGTTCAAATTATGCAGCTCAATTTTGCCCGATGTGAATACGACTGCCTAATCTAAACATATATTATGGTTTAGTGTAGAAATGGCAATTAATCCAGCAGACAACCCACGGGAGGTTACAAAAGAATGCAACATGGTTAATGTAGAGGCAGTTTAAAGACTTCCAATTTATTTGAATAAACACAAACATAATTAATGCAATATCAGTAAAAGAGAAATAAGTCAATAGATCTCAGGGTTCAGTTGAGTCGAATCAGAAATTTTTGCATGATCTGCCCGGGTGACGGCGTGAGTTGCATTTAAATTTTTTTCTTAGGCAGCTGCATCGTCCTGATGTACATTGAGTAGTACATTGGCACTTTATATATCCTTGCCCACCAGTGGTTCTTCCTGTTGCTGTTCTAAGCGATAGGCAGATATCAGGAACCTCTTCAGACTTTATCAGGGGCTGTTTGATTGCCCTTATAGATCAGCTGCTGTAAATTTTGGTCCAAGAATTCCCTCCCGACAACCTACAGTGTATAGTTCATCTTGTTCCCAGAGGACGACCACTAACAGATTTTTAAGATCTGTTGGACCATGATCGACATTTCCGGGGACCCTCAGCGTAGCACACTGACCAAAGGATAATGGCTTAAGTGACAGACCCAAAGTTTCGAACAACATTCGAACAACACTCTAGATACAGTGGTTCGTCATTCAATTCACATTAGGTAAAATACCCTCGCCTAATCTGAAAATCATGCCTAATGTTGACAATAGGCAAGTAATTTGCCTATTGTCAACATTGTGCAAAATAAATTGCCTAATATGGAGATTAGGCAATTTTTCTGCCTAATGTTCACATTAGGCAATTATCCACATTATGCGTAACATATATATATAAATATGCGTAATATATATAGTATAGTATATATAATATATACATATATATATATATATATAAATATGTATATATAATATATATATATATATATATATATATATATATATATATATATATCTTAAAAGGCGTGGTAATGAATTGTTAATCTCTGCTTTTTCCAGTTAGAGACAGGCCGCTTAGTGACGAGCGCTAGGTTCCTCGAAGAATGCTGAAATGAGAAACAGCGAGGAATGATGACCAATGCAATTTGAGGTCAGTGACGCCTCGGAAATCACATGCTTGGGACATGCGGCACTCATGTTGCTAGGCGCCCCGCAGGGCGTGTCTGCATGTGTGTAGCATATGATATATGGGCTTGATGATAGGTAATGAGAAGAGGACACTCTTTGATTACTTGTGATAGTGTGAAGAACACACCTGGAAGAGGTTTGAGAAGGCCCATCGAATAAGGTAACGTAAGATAAGACTTTGAAATAGTTAACCTTTGAAGTGAAAAGAGAAAGAGAAAGGTGGTGCGTACACATTCATTTTGATTAAATTTCACGTGTGAAGTGGTGTAATAAGTATGGTCTCTTTATTTCAGATGGGTTCAATGTCACCATATAAGAGAATGGATTCTCTAAGACTTATTTGACTTATTAAGAGTGCTGTGGTTAGTCAGACACAGTGAGATTTAAGGGGGTACTTACTTAAACCTGGTCCAGGAGAGGAAAATGACAGTTTTACAGTTTTTTGGGTCAGAATTGATTTATTTAATTCCACTTTAACTAATTCATTTTGTCCCATTTTAATGTTAGCTAATTTGGGAAATAAAAAGTACATTTTTGTATCTACAAGGGTTTATGTGCTTAGTCTTTGCATTTGGTCCTAGAAACTCATTTAAGAGATTTGGTGGTAGCGTTAAAAGGTTTCATAGGCTGTAGGTAGTGCTTCCGGAGAGACTTTAGATAGATTAGGCATATTTTGGGGGGAGTGTTTTTAATTATATCTCGGCAACTCGCATCATTGCTTACTTGGCTGTAGATACTCGGGGTGCGGTTGTGTGTGTGTGTGTGTGTGTGCAGGCACTGCCACCTAGTCTTTCTAGCAATAGTTTAGTGTTTTGGGGGTGGGGTGAAGTGTATTTATGGCGTATTAAAGTGTTTGTAGCGTATTGTGAATGGATTACGCGCATTTGCGATGGGTAAACAGGTTCTGGCTCTGGTTCTATGAAGACCTGAGTGTATAATTTTAAATGTCCTTCCTTTTTTCTCTCTCTCTTTTTATTGGTGTTAATTTACTCAGAAGTGTGTTTTATTTTGAGTCCCTCGAGATTCGGTGGACATTAGTGGTTTTTTGGTAAAAAATAGGGGAAAAAGTGGTATTGGGGGTTACGCTCTTGGTGAGAGAGAGGGCGAGAGAGAGAGGCCAAGAGAGAGAGAGGCAGGTGTGTGAATGGATGTGGAGGCAAGCAGTTTTCTCTCTAACTTTTTTTTGTCTTCTCCATTTTTTTTGTTCCCGGCGTGGCCTTGCATTTCATATAACAGCTGTTCAAATGGCAGGTTGTTGGGTGCAGTGCATGTTTATTTTATCTTTTATTGGATGATCATTATTAATTTTCTTGGGTTGGGATTTGTGTGTGCATAAATATATTAATGTTGCTGAGGTCGGGGAAGATTGTGAGGTATAAGGGTTTTCATAAAGAAAGCAAAATGGCTGACGCAAGTGGTAAGAAGACTCTGGTTCACCGGATTACTAATGTTAATGCATGTGTGAGCCCATTCTGTGGGGTTGTATACGGGGTTCTTTCACAACTGGTGCAAATTTTTATTGAAGGGGTGAATAACTATTTAAACATCAAGGGGATAACAGATGATATAGAGGCGTTCACGGAGGTGAAAGCCTTGTTAGATTTCAATAAATGTGATCTTTCCTACCGTTGTTAGAGCTTTCAATAGGCAAAATGCCAGTCATGGACCGATTTACAACCATTTTTAAGAGCAGCACATGGCTCAAAGGAACACGGGGATATGGTGAGAGATTTAAGAGGGCTATATAAAATCCGGAAAGGCACAACTAGTCTTATTGAACATAGCTCAAAGCTTTTTGACTCAGCGGGCGAATGGATACAGAAATTGAAAACCTCTAAATGGGTTAATATATATAATACTTCAATAAGAAAAATTGGACAAATGCACAAAAAAATCACTTCAATAAGAAAAGCAGATAAATGTACTAAATTTTCACTTCAAATGAAAAAAACACAAAACAAAAACATTTGGAATGTATAAAGATTGAAACCTTTCTCCAAACCGCTGTAACTATTAGTTGCAACTAATAAACCTTGTAATAACACATTACCTTGGTACCAATTTTCTCTGCTGCAGCTAGCTCCAAAATTACACCACACAATTCACAATATTTCGGGCCCGGGCCAAAACGATTTTTCATATCTTTGGATGATCGGAATGTTGGGGGGAGAGTAAAATGGCCTTTGCTGATGTACAGTCCTGTTCAAGTGCAGGATTGTCATTAGTTTATCATTTTAATTTCATTTCTCATTTTTCCATCTAGCCATACTTTCATTTCAGCGCTGAATGATCTTATAGGTCCCAGCGCTTGGGCAATGCCCTAAATTCCATAATCCATCCATTCATAATATTTCAAAAAAGAAAAGGCGCCGTTACACACTTGTACAATGTTTGTTCAGATTCCACAATAAGCACTAAATAATACTAAATAACTCTAAGAAATATCAAATCTGAAATTTACGAGTGACCATTCAGTAAGTATTAAATCTTTACAATAATGTAATATCAAGTATGGCGCAGGGAGAGAGAGAGAGAGAGAGAGAGAGAGAGAGAGAGAGAGAGATGATTACTACCGGAGGTCTTACGTCAGAATGAAATTTCCTTTCATACAGTAGCTTAACAGTGGATTTTGTTGCACAAAACATTTTGGGGCCGAGAGACAGTTACTTTCATAACAACTCTCTATCAAGACAATATCTAAAGAGAAATTAAAATTACATTCATAAATAATATTTATTATTACACGATTTAAGACAATGAAAGTATTTTAATATGAAAGGAATAATGATTTACAAAGAAAGCAAAACTAAGTGACGTCATTTTCCAAAGATGACGTATGCTTAAACAGAAGGTTCTAGAATAATCTTGCGAAAGATGGTGCAATCCTTCCATGTGACTACTCGGCAAAGACATACACGTTTGAAACCAGTCCTGTACGTTGTATGCTCTACATGTTCCAAACAGAACTCGCTTATCAGAAAAGTTGACAGGATTCCAAAACAAAATGGAAACTTCGAGCTCTCCTATCTCGAGCGATGTTAATCTCTCTCTCTTTTCACTTTTCACATTCTACGTTATATTCTTAACTTTTTAAATTATGTTATGTGAATTCTGAACATACATTTTTAGAACATCCTATAACTCTAAGCTAAATAAGGAATCTGAAAATGTTGCAAACAATTTTCATAACATTTCATACAGTCAAAGAGAGGAAATATGCGTTACAAAAGTGACAGCATATAATAATAGATATACTAGAAGCTATACTCGTCCCACAAAAACTGTAGAACGTTCTGTACTGGTACATTTGTGAATGTTCTACAGTTTTTGACAAAATAAAGTTAATTGAATTATGAGTATCTAATAACGTATTTTTATTCGGGGAGCTATTCTATAAGCAAAAATTCGGGTGTAGCATGGATAGTCCTTTCAGTCCTGTTTTAGCCAATCTATACATGGAATACTTTGAAACTATAGTAATAAATGCAATAAAACCCAAAGACATGCTGTGGATGAGATATGTAGATGATATATTAACATTTTTGGATAATAAGTAGGCCAATTTAAAAAAATTCCTTTCAAAATTAAATGCATTAGTGCCTGTCATGGTAATTGCTTTTATAGCAAAGAAAGTTAAAGGAAAGGAAACGCATCTTCAAGAAGTTCTGTATCACGGAGGCTTTCACGCATGTATTGGAGGCGCCTGCTCTCATGATCGAGAGCATGTTGGGGAACGCAACAGGCGCTGAAGTGTCGTGAGAAACGCCGCGATTTCTGATGCAATACTTCATCCAGATTCTTCCAAATCGTTCCCGTCGTCTCGGGAGTCTGTGACGTTCACTGTAGGGCCCGCCCCCAGGTCACCGTATAAATACGACTGACGAAGTAGGAGATTAGAGAGAGTCACAGACCTGATCAGTGAGAGCTCAGCAGCAGAGATCAGAGATCATCCGAGAGAGATAAGAGAAGAAGGAACCTACGAAGGATCAGAGAGGAAAAGGGCGCCTGAGAATTGGTCGAATTCTGGTCAAGTCGTCTTCAGGAGTGGACGACTGAGTTATTTCGACGTTGAGCAAGACTCAGAGAAGAAACGTTCTGCGAGACATTTTGAGAAGTTCCTGCCCTTCGAGTATCAAGAGTATACATTGTTTTCTGCAATACGGAGTCAAGAAGACGTTTGCAATTGCAGGTCTCCTTTTGTGAAGCCATTGCTTTGAGCCGCAAAACTGGCCAGCAAGTATTTGAATTACCTCACTTCTTCCCTAGTTCACGCATTGTAAGATTTTGCCTTTTTTTATGTAATCAGGAGATACCATTCTGCATTTATCTTTGTTAGTAAGCTTGTAAATAAACCTTTGTTGTGTTTGTGTATCTTTCTATATTCGTATCCCCAGTTTCAACTGTTGGTGTTGAATTCTTTTTTTGTTTATCATAATATCAAACTGGAGGGGACCTCTCACGAGGCCGTAACAGTGCTCAGCATCAAATTTAAAGTTGAATGGGAAACAGACAACAAAATTCCTCTTCTTGATGTTTTAATGATTAGAGACACGACAGATTAAAAATTTACCATATACAGAAAACCAACACTCTCACTTTCATATATTCACTTCTTTAGTTTATCATGTCATTTCTATCAGGATTGCCGTAGCCAGCACTCTGTTCTTAAGAGCCTTACAAATTTGTTCCCCAGATTTCCTGGAAAAAGGAATTTGAACTAATTCGTAAGCAGCTTTCGTCTTTAAGCAACCCTGACCTTTAAATTGAGAAAACGACTCACAAAGCAAACGTAATTTTCTACTGATCCCCTAAAGACAAGACCAGAGAGACACCCAAAAATACAATAAAAATCCCACACCTGGACAGGATTAAGACGGTGATACAGACTCTCCGAAAATATAACCCTTTTGCCTTTACCAACCCAAATACCCTAGCCAAATCCCTGATTAACGTTCAACAAAAGCTAATCTCCAAAGACAACAGGAGTATACAAAATCCCATGTCTAGACTGTGACTAATCTTATATCGGTTATACAAGAGAATCACTTCCCCAGAGATTAATACAACATAAACGGTCAGTTAGGTATGGACATCAGAGCTCAGCTATTTTCACCCATATAAATAACCATAACCACAGAATAAACTGGAATTTGTCACATATAATTTATAGCAGCAAATATCGGTACAAAAGCCACATGGTGGAGTCAGCCTTGATTAAACAAAGACAGGCAATGAAGATTGCAAAGGGAGCCTGGGATTCAGATATCATAGATAAAATGTTACTTCAACCAACGCTTAAGAAGATTAAAGAAAAATGATCAACTGTGGAGACCTAGTTAAACGGCTTACCTGTGGGTGGATCTTTTGGTATAAATACCGCCTTTTCTGTAACTTTTTAATTTATGTATATGTTCATTGTAGTTATTAAGTGGTTATTTGTTATTATTGCTGTTAAATATTCTGACGCAATTTGACATATGTAAAGCTTTTGTTTAATATAAACTTTGGTTTGATAATTTGCCTCGTATATCTACTTTACCCACATGAAGTGTTGCCCTCATCACTTAAAAAGTTCAAGTGGAAAGCTGAAGTTGTGACAATATATATATCTCAAGTATAAAAAGCCCATTAAAACGCTCTGGTTTAAAGCTAACAACTATTTTTCGGTAGACGAACTTCCACCCTTATCACTACTCGATAAGGGAGGAAGTTAGCTTTAAATCAGTGTTTTAATGGACCTTTTATACTTGAAACGTATCCTTTTCTAACAAAATTATTTACACGCATACACACACACACACGCACACACACAGATATAATATTAGATATATAGATATAATATTAATATATATATATATATATATATATATATATATATATATATATATATGTATATATATTATTATATATATATATATATATATTATTATATATCTATATATATATATATATATATATATAATATATATATATATATTATAATATATAGTATAATATAATATAGTATGTATGAGGACGCATGCGTGCACCTCCCCCTGAAGAAGAAAGCAGCGACTGTATTGTCAAACTTTCCCTCAACTGTATTAAACCTGTGTTCATTGACTTCATTATTCGCCGAGAAAGCTCAAAGTCTCATCAAAGTTTGTCGTTTAGGGGGTCCCGAAAAAATACTTCGGGCGTAACTTGCTTCTTTCATATATTTTGTGCTAAGCAATATAATTTTACTTGTTGATAAACTTTCTTATTATTTTCTTGGTAAATTTTGCTTGAAATCGAAGTTCTTCTGTTAGACAAACAAAATCTTTCTATACTAACAATGTTGAGCTTTATAATACATCCCAGTATGATTAAAGAAACCGAAAGTAACCCTCTTTTACCTAATCTTTTATGACATATTTATCATTCTTAATATTTCATTTATGTATTCATTTATTTCATCTCAGTTTTGTCACTGACCTTCCGCAATACACCTGTTCTTGCGTATAGCATTTTAAGCATTCTGTGTTGCTAAAAACAAGTCTTCAGCTGATAGTTTTTGCTTGATTTTTTATACGAACATTTTTCCTGGTGGACATTACTAAACATAGAAACTTTATTTTTTATTTAATATGTTTTCAACTCGAAAGTTTTCCAGACATGTTTTTCTGTTAATTTTATTCCGTATATTTCTCGTCTGTGAAACGAAATCGTACCCATTTTTTTATTTTCATTTTTTATTGATTCTTTTAATGGTCTCGGTTGAGTAATTTTTTTAAAGGATTCTTTTAATTGTCTGGGTGAGTACATTTTTTAAAGGATTCTTTTAATTGTCTGGGCGGGTAAATTTTTTCAAGGATTCTTTTAATTGTCTGGGTGAGTACATTTTTCAACCCATTAGCTCCCAGTGTCCTATTTTGAGGACAGTTAAGATATTTTTTTTCTCCTATTCTGTTACCCTTAATCTGATTTCTAATCCTGTTTTGGAAACTTTATGTCCTAACCTCCCATTGTAATTTCTTTCAAGGCGCCACAGGCGCCCAAGGAAATGTTATGAAGTAAAAAGATTTGAAAGAAATCTACCTTTCAGATAATGAAATTTCATTGCAATATATTCCTTTGAAAATGGAGTTTTTAGCTCAATATTATAACTTATATATATAATTTGAAGGACAATGTTCTATATAATTGGTATATGAAATGCTATGAACATTATGTAATGTTGTTAAATCATGCAAAAGTGAGTGTCCTCATATGAGGACACGGGGATGACGGAGTAAGATCATGTTGGAACCTGCTTGATCATGTAGAAAAGGAAATGTTGATAAGATGTGTTGAGAATTCAGTCTCATTCTGTACATTTTGGCAACTATTTTACTGGTTCCGACTTACTAGTGCACCTAAGAAACTTAGGATTTCAGGCTACAGGAACCATGAGGGAAAAACGCTTGAAAAATGGTCCACTGTAGTCGGACAAAGACATGAAAAAGGGAGAAAGAGGGTCATATGATTACAGATTCGACACGAATGAAGAAATACTCATAATCAAATGGCTTGATAACAAATATGTGACAGTGGGAACAAATTTTGATTCAGTTGAACCACTTGCTAAAGTCCAACGCTGGGTAAAGGATTCTAAGACCAAGGAAGGCGTCCCTCAACCAAATGCCATCAATAACTATAACAAAAATACGGGTGGGGTCGACCACCATGATTGGCTAGTTGCAAAATACTTTGCGTCAATAAGAGGCAAAAAATGGTACTGGCCTTTATTTACTCGCATGCTAGATATGGCTCTTGTGGATGCATGGATTGTTTATCGGATGGTGAATGAGCAGGAAGACATTGATTTGCTGGAATTTAGGAGATTGGTCTGTGTCCCTTACCTGAAACTGGCAAGTGCTACATTATCAACAGGACGACCTCGTAAACCTTTGGTATCCCGTACAAAAATGTCTGATGTGAGATATGATGGCAAAGGCCATATAATAAAAAAACAATTGTTGCAGCGTAGGTGCCAAAACAAGCCTTGCAAGTCAAAGCCTAGAACATATTGAGCATTTTTGTACGGGATACCAAAGGTTTACGAGGTCGTCCTGTTGATAATGTAGCACTTGCCAGTTTCAGGTAAGGGACACAGACCAATCTCCTAAATTCCAGCAAAATCAATGTCTTCCTGCTCATTCACCATCCGATAAACAATCCATGCATCCACAAGAGCCATATCTAGCATGCGAGTAAATAAAGGCCAGTAACATGAACTATGTGTGTGAAATGCTTCGCTCCATATCATCAGAAGTCATAAGAACTTACAAATTATAATGTGAAGTAGTTTCCCTAGGTAATTTCATTCGTTCTGCCCACTGTCTTTACGGTTTTCCAAAGGCGAAATCTGAATTTATTTGAAAAGAGATCTTTTTTTTACTCTAAATAATCTCATTTATTTATTTCATTGTTTCGCAATTTTTCAAACAAGATATGTGATTATTTGGAAAGAAATTTTTGGTGGTTTCAGATGATTTCATTCATTGATTTATCATTTTCGATAGAGAAATCTGATTTTTTTTTTTTTTTTTTTTTTAGGAACTCATATGATTTATGATTAGTCTTTGTAACATGTAGCTACCTCTGAATGTTTTACTGCTATTTTGGAAAATGTTATATTGGCAATATGGTTCACAATATCTTTATTGTAACCATTTCTTATAATCATTCCTAGTTTCTACTCATCCTCCCAGTGTCCTCATATGAGGACAGCTTATTTCACGCTTAATAAGCTTAATAAAAATATATAACATGGTTTGGTGTCTCATTTGGCCTCTGTTAAAGCCAATTTAAAAAAAATGTTTAATTTTAAGGAAAAAAAACCTGGGATATAATGGGCTAAAGGATTCCTTTAATTGTCCTCGGTGAGTAGATTTTTTCAAGGGTTCTTTTAACGGTCTCGCTAAGTAAACGTGTTTCAAATAACGACTGAGTCATCATGACAAAGAATTTGGGAGTCCTCTGTTTTAATTTTAATTCTTTAATACACTCCTAAATGCTCTGTTCTCATTTGTCATATCTGGCATTTAATTAATTATTTTTTTTATTTATTTAAGTCAAGTCACTTAATATATTTTAGTCACTCTTTTCTTTCCTCTAATTTAGATTAGTTTTTTTACTCTTAGCAAGAAACCCTCAGTTATCATTATTGTTGTTGTTGATGATGAAAAGTATTGCTGCATTAGCTGCATTCAGTTTATAGAGTTTTCTCAATTTTCGTTTATAACTGATTTCTCTTAGCTGCTGCATCGTACCGATGGTCATCATGTTAGGGAGGAAAAATTGTCATAGATTAGGGAGTAGTTTTATTTTTATATATCCAACTGATGGCTCAAATGTGGATATCATGATCTGTAGAGCTTTCTCAATCAGATGAAAATCAAACTGAATATTCTGTTGTTTAGCTTTAGCCAATGTTTCTCTCAGGTTCGAATGAAGCCTGGTCACGGCAAATGGTGGGAGTATACTGGCGCTCATGTTGTTGCTGTTGTTTTAGATATGCAGGTGAATTTGAGGGTATGAACATGAATTCTTTATTGTGATCATATGGATGTGCCAATGAAATGGTGTGTGTGAAATGAAAGCTTAACAGGCAAAGTTACAAACCTAAAGCTTTGAGCACTAAGGCACCCGTCAGTTGGAGAGCAAGGACGATAGCACCGAGTACTGGCGAGTGAGAGATCGTAAATAAGGAAAAATGAAATCTTTATCGTCGGAGAAAGATCGTAAAAAAGAAAATCTATTGAGATTAAATACCATATTTAATTTATTTGAGACCAGAAAAGGAAAGCATCGATCAATCTGTCTGTGGTAGGGATCGATGAAGGAGAACGAAGACTTTTTGAACTTTAGAGAAAGCAGCCCAAAGAAATGGTAACAGCTTAATTAAGTGGTAGTTAGGGCGTAGTTGAGAATTTCCGGTCGTTAGACGTCTGTAAGGCGGCCGCAAAACAGAGGAGGAGTAGAGAAGGTTTTTAGCAGAAGAGAGAATATAGTTGCAAACCAAATAGTTAACAACTATTCTGAACGATAAAAACGATACTTTTTCCGAGGAGATAGTTGGGGGAGTTCAATTTCGTATTTGATGGCATCGCGGTAGAGGTCTTTTAACAATTCCCAGTTGTCAGTTGAATCATATTTTCTTGGTAATTTAGCGGTTCTGACCAGGTAACCATAAAGCTCCTCGAAGGTGAGAAGCACCTTTGTTAGATCGTCGTCTCCAATGAGAAGTTGCTCAAACTGAGTGCTTTTATGAGCACTCTCTACAGGCGCTGTTTCAGTCTTGGTTGCTTGATTGAAACACGAAACAAGTCCCATACACTGAACGATTGTATGAACGACTGTCTGAACGATTGTCGTTATCGACACACACACACACACACTATTCAGACAGTATGAACGATCTCGGCACCGATTTCAGTCTGAACAAAGATTTTGCCTCGGGAAGACATCATCTCTAGAAGAAACGTGCGAGATAGCGTTGTATCGGCAGACAAACACGTTCATTGAACGACCAGTGTATGAGAGACTTCAGTCGCAAGCCAGCAACCTGGTCTTGACAGATTACCGCTGAGATTGTTCAGACAAGCCCATACACAATGTTTTTTGTGAACGATACAGACAATCATTCAGCCAATAGTTCATACAATCGTTGTGTATGGGGCCCTTAAGACTGAGGTTCTGTGTCCATACACTGGAATGGCGATGCTTCAGTCTGAGGTACTGTCGCAACACACAGGACAGGAACTGCGGGCAGTGCAGGTTTTGGAATGATCTTAGGGGTTAGAGGTGGTTGGGGGGTGGGAGTGTGGTGGCAAGAAGAAGGTGGAGGCTTGGGAATGTGCTGAGGGGTGAAAGGTGGTTAGGAAAAGGAAGGTCGAGGAGTTAGTGGTTCAGGAGGAATGTTTGTTCTTGGGTAGAATCGT
This sequence comes from Macrobrachium nipponense, assembly GCF_015104395.2. Taxonomy (NCBI): domain Eukaryota; kingdom Metazoa; phylum Arthropoda; class Malacostraca; order Decapoda; family Palaemonidae; genus Macrobrachium; species Macrobrachium nipponense. The sequence goes on from NC_087202.1 coordinate 130,769,546, forward strand.
GGATTGGTTGGAGGTTTCTAGGAGGCGATGGCTGACGTTCTTGATGTTTTGCTGGTGGACGAGGGATGCCTTTCATCTTCCAAATTCTCTGCAATCTGGTGGGACATCCTTTGAACCATGCATGGTGCTGCTGCTTGCAGTTAGGGCATCGGGCTAGTTTGGGCATTAGCCTTAAACTTGGTTAAGCACACTTCAGTGTCGTGTCTCTGGCTACACATTCCACATACATGGTGGGACGTGCACTCATTTTTACAATATCCAACCTCTGACCCTTAAAACATCTCAGAGGTTCCAGTATGAAGGCTTCTGTTTGGAAGGCTCCAAGAATCCCAAGGTTAACATAGGATGGTATTTTTCCCTTGAGAGTGGCTTTGATATCAAAATGTGTTTTGGTGAGGATTTAGCTCTTTGTGCAGGTTTATGCACGCTTGTATTTTGTTTTTCATTGTCTGTTCCTTTTGCTTCTGATGGTTTTGCACAGAATGGTAATATTTCTTTGGCCTATCCTGTGCATGAGAGACTGTAGTTGTGTCTCTGCCCTTAAGAGACATATTCTTGTCCATATTGGGGCTCCGAGTATTATTCTCATTGCATTGTTTTGGATGACCTCCAGCCTCTGCTGTTGGTCCTTTCTGAGACTTGTCTGGACTAGTGCTGCATATTCTACTTGTGCTCTGATGGTTGTATATAGAACCTCCTGAGCAGATGGTATGTTGCACCTTCTTGTAGAAATGTGATTCTTTTTAGAGCATTGAGCCCAATTTTTGTTTTGGCCTGGAGGAGCTGTATTTCCTTCTCAGGAGATAGTGTATCATCTGCAATGCAGACTCCCAGATATGTGTAGCTATCCACCCAGTCTATGATGTCTCCCTTCAGTAGAAGGTTGGGTGGGTTTTGATCATGCTTTATTGCCATAACGTTTATCTTATTTCTGTTGATTTTTAGTCCCACTTGTGTGCATATGTCCTCAATTTTTTGCAAGGCTTCTTGCATCTAATGGAGTTGTCTTTGAGGGCTTTTGAGCTGACGATACAAACATCGTCAGCATATATGAAGTCCTCTACTCCTTGTGGTAGCTCTAGACAGGCTAGATTTTCCATTAGAACATTGAATAGGAAGGGGCTTAGAATGGGCCCCTGTGGAGTGCCATTTTCAAGAAAGTAGTACTCTGACATTCTGCCTTAGAACACTACTCTTGCTTCTCTGTCATGCATATATCCTTTTGTCCATGTAAGCAGGTTGCCTTTGATCCTCTTCCGGACTAGGGAGGAGAGGATGGTCACTGCATTGGCAAGTTCATATGCCTTTTCTAGGTCTAAGAAGGCCACTAAGGATCTTCTGCCATTTATGGCACATAGCACATCTGTGAGGCACTCATGGGTGCCTATTCCTTCCCTATAGGTATGGAGCCTATGATGTAGGGGCCCTGCTTTCCATAGTAGTCTGTTTAGGACCATTCTTTTTCCGTGCAGCTGATGAGGGATATCGGCCTATATGCGCCCAGCTCCTTTGGCATTGGGATTGGTTGTGTGTCTTGCTGTTGCCATTTCAAAATACCGATGGTCAGTAGGGGGTCAAATGCATGCTGACTTTTGATTGGCCTAGGCGAAATGCTGGCCGCTTGTTGGCTGGCCAGAAATTTCTTCAAGCCAAATACTGTAGTCTCACTGACGAGATAAACTAGTATAAAAAAAAATCATGTCAATCCTGAGTTCATGCCAAATTTTCAAATCCTGAATTGTCTATATTGATCATTATTCAGTAATCCCCGTAGGGGGTTAGTGCTGTCAGTGCACCTCATGCGGTGCAATGTAGACATTACTTAAGGTTCTTTGCAGTGTCTCTTCAGCCACTAGCTACAACTACTTTCGTTCATTTTACTGTACCTCCGTTCATATTCTCTTTCTTCCATCTTACTTTCCACCCTTTCCTAACAATTGTTTCATAGTGCAACTGCTTTTGAGGTTTTCCTCCTGTTATACATTTCAAACCTTTCCTCTGTCAATTTGCGTTTCAGCGCTGAAAGGCCTTAGTTTTCCCAGTACTTGGTATTACGCCTGAAACCCATCAACAAATTATTCAGTAATCCTCTAATATGACTTTATATTTACTTGAATGATGGACTGTGGAACAGTTTCCCCAAGGATGTCGTGTAATTGGCACTTCAGAAGTTCAAGCGAAGATACAATGCATTACTACCTTCATACATTTCTTGTATCTTGATAAGTTACATTTTTTTCCTCTACTTTATTAATTTTTTAATTCATTTTTATTTTTGATGAGTAAAATCTTGTTTCTGTACTTCCAATCACCTTCTGTTATTTCTTTCTAATGACCACCATGTAGGCTTGTTCCATATGAACAGGGTTCATCATCTGAATAATAATAATAATGATAATAAAAGTACTACAGAAGATGGATGCCGGGTACCAACTCAAGAAAAGAGGCAACAGAATCAACCATCTGATGTTCATGGACGACATCAAGCTGTATGGTAAGAGCATCAAGGAAATAGATACCCTAATCCAGACTGTAAGAATTATATCTGGGGACATCAGGATGGAGTTTGGAATAGAAAAATGCGCCTTAGTCAACATGCAAAAAGGCAAAGTAACGAGAACTGAAGGGATAAAGCTACCAGATGGGAGCAACATCAAACACATAGATGAGACAGGATACAAATACCTGGGAATAATGGAAGGAGGGGATATAAAATCATAAAGACATTGGGCATGCCAGTAATCAGATACAGCACAGGAATAGTAGAATGGACGAAGGCAGAACTCCGCAGCATAGATCAGAAAACCAGGAACATATGACAATACACAAAGCACTACACCCAAGAGCAAATATGGACAGACTATACATAACACGAAAGGAAGGAGGGATAGGACTACTAAGTATAGAGGACTGCGTCAACATCTGAGAACAGAGCACTGGGGCTATATCTGAAAACCAGTGAAGACGAGTGGCTCAAGAGTGCATGGGAAGAAGGGGGGAACTAATAAAAGTAGACGAAGACCCAGAAAATATACAGAGACAGGAGAATGACAGACAGAACAGAGGACTGGCACAACAAACCAATGCTACGGTGGACAATACATGAGACAGACTAAAGAACTAGCCAGCATGGACACGTGGCAATGGCTACAGAGGGGAGAGCTAAAGAAGGAAACTGAAGGAATGATAACAGCGGCACAAGATCAGGCCCTAAGAACCAGATATGTTCAAAGAACGATAAATGGCAATAACATCTGTCCCATATGTAGGAAGT